>NC_056697.1:7330000-7630000 GCF_018350215.1 Panthera leo
AAGGTTAGAGTATGTGCAGGAAATGAAAGGGCTTCTGCATGGGAATGGTGGCTTTATTAAGCCATCTTGTAGGGAGTACCTTTTACTAAGAGGGGAAGGTTTCCTCAATGTTTGTCCATCTTCTCATAGCACATTAGATAAAACTAGCCATAGAGTCTTCAGTAACAAAGTACCTCCTTTGCAATGTTTCCCTGCATTCCATTTCCAGGTTTTAAGCTATTGTGAGAAGGAATAGGGTAGCCTATAGTTAAGGCAATGAAAGCAGCAAGTAGTAAAAGATGGTGTAGTAGGGAGTGCTATGGATTTAAACTTATGCTTTTGATGTTTATTTATTTATTTTTGAAAGGGAGAGAGACAAAGTGCAACAAGTGGGGGGGGGGGGGGGGGCAGAGAGAATGGAGACACAGAATCAGAAGCAGGCTCCAGGCTCTGAGCTGTCAAGACAGAGCCCAACGCAGGGCTCGAACTCACAGACTGCAAGATCATGACGCGAGCTGAAGTTGGACACTTAATCGATGAGCCACCCAGGCACCCCTAAGCTTATGCTTTTGAGTAGGGCTAAGGAGTGGTCTTCAGTTTCCAATGGGGGTCAAAAATTGTATGGTAAGGAGACTCTTAGGCTGTTTTCTTAGATTACCTGTCTTAGAGCCCAATGTCTGTGTATACTCATGCTTTAAATATAAATCTTCCCCACATTGTAGCATATCTAATAGGTCTTTCTTAAGCATTTGATGACTGGTGTCTAACTAGACACAGGTGGGTCTTGCTAAATATTGTCAGGCACTTATTAAGGTGGAGGTTGGCAGCAGTCAGCATGGAAGCCCATAGTGAATCAGAAATTGAATGTGCTGAGTAAAAAAGATATAAATTGGCAGAATACATATTATCTGTAAAGCAAGTTTTATATGTTCATTTTGTTTTTGAGAGTACATATGTATGTGCAGGACCGGGAGAGAGAGAAGGGGCCAAGGGATCTGAAGCAGGCTCTTGCTCTGTCAGCATGGAGCCAGATGCAGGGCCCAAATTCACTAACCATAAGATCATGACCTGAACTGAAGTCAGACGCTCAACCCACTGAAATGCCCAGGCGCCCCCTACCTGGAAAATGATTAACGGCAGGGCCAAATGACTCCATGTGATTGTGTTACTAATTGGAAAGTTCTGGTAACTGCTGTCCAGAAGTGTGATATAAACTAACCTTTAGTTTCCTGTTAAGATTTTGCTCTGTCAAGGGAACAAGTGGATACCACACAGAACACTGTTGGTTTTGCAACAGATAAACTGAAAACCCTGAGCTTAAATCTTTTATCATGGGCAGTAATCAAACTCATTTGTTTTTGTCTAGAGACATGCATTATCTTTATGTATGGACAGGAAAGAATATGCCCTTCACCCCAGAGGGCATCATTATTTCTAACTTTTAAACTTACTGCTGTAAAAAAAGTATCACAAAAATGTGCAAAAACAAAAGGTTAGAAATTGTCTTACTGTCTAACATGCTGGATTTTGCAGGCTAATAGTTACTGTTCAGAAACTCAGTTGGCAAGCAACTAAAACTGTCTTGTTGTTTTTCTAAACACAGTATTATCTTGTTCTTTCACCTCCTGTCCACTTACATTAGGTCTATGTCTCCCCAGTCTTGTTTGGCAGTTTCCCTATGAGGTAGGTTAGAGGAGAGAGCGTTTGTTTTCCCCTCTTGGCCATTATTAAACTCAAAGATTGAGTGTGTACATACTGACAGCAGCAAAATTTCCATAATAATTTTACATTTTGAGATTGGATCTGTATAGAGTTGTTGAGAGTAAGTAATAATTCATATAGAAGACTCAATTCTCAACTACTGGAGGCCTTTTAGAATTTTAATTCTTGGCTTGAGATGTGCATTAATTTGTGCCTATGGAATGAAAACTTAAAAAAAAAATCAGTGCGGGCACCTGGGTGGCTCAGTCAGTTAAGGATCTGAGTGGCTCAAGTCATGGGTCCAAGCATTCATTGGGCTTCCTGTTGTTAGTGGCAAACCTGCTTCGGATCCTGTCTCCCCCTCTCTCTCTGCCCTTCACATGTGCTCTTTCTCTCTCTCAAAAATAAATAAACGTTAACAAAAAAAAAAATCAATGGACACACTTAACTTTTGTTAACAATTAACAATGGTATCCTGAGATAATGTACTGGGTCAGTCTTAGGGCAGACTGAGGTATGAGTCAAGAAAAAAACAAAAAACAAAAAAAACCCCAAGATATTCCATGAATTTTCCCTAGTGAACAGTTAGTTAAACAACATCAAAGGTCAGGGAGATCCTCACATTTGTATGCCCACAGCTTTAGCCTTCTTTGGAGCCTGGATTAGAAGCTGCCCATGTCAGAAGAAACAAACATGAATCCCATAGTTTACGTACTGCACTGGCAAGTATCTTGAGAGCAGTTTTTAGCCTACATTTCACACCGCAGCACCTGACATTGAAAACACTGGTACTGGGGCGCCTGGGTGGCTCAGTCGGTTACGTGTCCGACTTCGGCTCAGGTCATGATCTCGCGGTCCGTGAGTTCGAGCCCCGGGTCGGGCTCTGTGCTGACAGCTCAGAGCCTGGAGCCTGTTTCAGATTCTGTGTCTCCCTCTCTCTGACCCTCCCCCGTTCATGCTCTGTCTCTGTCTCAAAAATAAACGTTAAAAAAAAAACAAAACACTGGTACTCCAGAGCACTTTGGAAGATGATAACGGGGAGATGGCTCCATAAGACTTGTGTTCCTTATCTTTTTTGTTTATTCTTGACAGAGAGAGAGAGAGGCAGAGCATGAGTAGGGGAGGGGCAAAGAGAGAGGGAGACACAGAATCCAAAGCAGGCTCCAGGCTCTGAGCTGTCAGCACAGCTCAGACGCAGGGCTTGAACCCACAGACTGCGAGACCATGACCTGAGCCGAAGTCAGACGCTCAACTGACTGAGCCACCCAGGCGCCCCCCCTTATCTTGTTTGTCCCCTGACTGGTCACAGGGAAAAGGAACATGTTCCAGAAGGACAATACAGTAAGTACAAGACAAAAGGCAGTTTTCTTGGTCGTGCTTCTGTTCTTCTGCTAAAATAGTAACCATTTCAAGCCAGTATATATATTTTTAATTTTATTTTTGAGAGCAGGGGAGGGTCAGAGAGAGGGAGACACAGAATCCGAAGCAGGCTTCAGGCTCTGAGCTGTCAGCACAGAGCCTGATGTAGGGCTCGAACCCATGAACTGTGAGATCATAACTTAGATGAAGTTGGACATTTAACTGACTGAGCCACCCAGCCACCCCTCATATCAGTATTCTTCATGGACATGGAATATAATGGCGTAGCTGCACTGGTGTGAATATAAAATGACATGGACTCTCAGGAATGCTGAAAATTGTTGCAGTCCCTAGGTGGCTTAGTTGGTTAAGTGTCTGTCTTGATTTTGGCTTAGATCATGATCTCATGGTTCATGGGATTGAACCCTACAATGCGCTCTGCACTTACAGCAAAAAGTCTGCTTAGGATTTTCTCTCTCTTTTCCCGCTTCTCCCTTCTCTCTCAAAAGAAATAAACTTTAAAAATCTAGACCTGTTCATTAAGATTACCGCAATCAAGCACTCTTGGCAAAACAAAAAGAAGACAGTGGACTACCAAACTATTTTGGTATATTGGTAGCAACATTTTTCAGTGTTAACAGAAAAAAATGTATCATAAATGTACATCAATGTATTATCACATCTCTGTTGGACCTATGCCTGAAAAATGAACATTCATTAATCAGCATACCAGAGAACACCTCTTCACTCTTCTCCTCTTCAAACTACTTTTCTTCAAGGTAATTTCTATTCTCATTCCCCTAGTACAGGAACACATTCAGAGGAATATGTACTTTTGGCCATGGGTCCCAGATTCTAAATCCAAGTTTCTGAAGCTTAGAATAAATGATATCCCTGAACTTGGAAAAATGAACTGTCATATTAAAAAGGCAAGAAAACCCTAACTTCTGAGCTGGCTCTGAGTAGTGA
Organism: Panthera leo; assembly: GCF_018350215.1. Classification (NCBI taxonomy): domain Eukaryota; kingdom Metazoa; phylum Chordata; class Mammalia; order Carnivora; family Felidae; genus Panthera; species Panthera leo. The sequence continues at coordinate 7,334,009 of NC_056697.1, forward strand.
AGGAGACAGATACAATACATAGTAAGCAGGCATAGTAAGCGAGTGACATTCAAGATTGGGAGAATTTTTAAACTGTTAGGTAAAATAGCTTTTAGTTACTATTAGTTTCACTGCCGTATTCTCACACAGAATATGTTCTATAGTCTTTTTAAACTTAAAATATTTACTTTTCTGAGTGAGCACAAACTGATAAGGGACATAAAGAGAGGGAGAGAAAGAGAGAATCCCAAGCAAGCTCTGTGCTGTCAGTGCAGAGCTGTACACATGGCTAGAACTCATCGGTCATTAAGACCATGACCTGAGCTGAGATCCAAAGTTGTATGCTTAACTAAGCCACCCAGGGGCCCCTTATTTTTAAACTTTTAATACAGAAAACTTTCAAGCATCAACATGTTTACTGAAGTACCCAAATTTCAACAACTCATGCATAACATTGTGTTAACCCAACTTCATATACTACTTTTTTCTAGAAAAACGAATCTCAGCTACCAATCCCCTTTGGCTGTTACGTAAGTTACTAACTGGTAACACCAAATTCTTTCTGACTGCATGAACCTAAACAAAATGGTTCAAGCGTAAATAACTAATCATCAGGATATAATAAATTGAAATATTGGGATGCTTGACTGGCTCTGTTCATAGAACATGTAACTCTTTATCTTGGGGTCTTGAGAAGTCCTGTTGGGTGTAGTGAATACTGAAATAAATGAGTGCCTAGGTGGCTCAAGTCAGTTCAGTGTTCTGAGCTGTCAGCTTAAGTCATGATGTCATAGTTCAGTTGTTGCCCCATCTTGGGCTTTGTGCTCACAGTGTAGGGCGTGGTTGGGATTCTCTGCCCTCTTCCCCATTCACTCTCTGAAAATAAACTTTAAAAATAAATAAAATTTAAAATGAAATAGAGTCTCAGTCAGTAAAGTGTCCCGCATTTGTTCAGGTCATGATCTTATAGTTAATGAATTCAAGTCCTGCGTTGGGATCTTTAGACAGCCCTGAAGCCCTGAGCCCACTTCAGATGCTCTGTCTCCCTTCCTCTGCCCCTCTAGTGCTCATGCTCTCTCCCAAAAATAAACATTTGAACATATAAAAGTAGTTATCAACACACACCTACTTAGAATCTAAAATAAAAAATAAGCCAAGTATAAAGCTAAAGATGTGGAATAACCAGCTCCTTCAAACTATGGGAGAAGTCCAAAATGATAGAAGGCTGGTGGTATCTAAGACATGCAGTACATGTAACCCTAGCAACTGCACTTTAGAATGCACCCAAAAGAAATGGGTCTATCATAATTACTGGTAATTGTTCTAATCAGGCTCCTGGAGATTTTAACTGGGCAACTTTTGGTTTTCCAGGTTTGTCTCTGGGCTAATTTTACCCAGCACCCAAAGTCAGGCTAGCCAGAATCTCATCCTCAAAATGTTTTCAATGACAACGTGTTTTTTCAATGCTACCAACCCAGTGTTGTATAATGACCCTGGTCTGCTTTCAGCTTGAGTCCTGTTATCCAGAATCACTGTTATCATAGTTGTTAACTCTCTTAGGAATTTTCCAACTGCCTCGACTAGAAATTCCTACTATGAATGCTGCATCTGGAGTTGAATCCAAGCTCTCCCTGATTCACAAGATCCCAAAGCACAGTTCCCCACCCTCTTTTTAAAATTTACAAGCTACTTAACATACTGCAATATTGGTTTCAGAAAAACCATAGTCCCTCTTGAATAGTCTTCTCTCTCTGCCAACAACCACAAGCTAGAAACCAACCAACTCTTCAGTACACAACGGATTCTATAAATCCATGAGAGCTTACAACTACACGAGACACCTGGGTGCCTTGACAGGTAAACTCAGGTCATAATCTCAGGGTTTGTAAATTTGAGCCCCACATTGGGCTATCAGCTTAGCGCCAGCTTCATAACCTGTCTCCATCTCTCTGTCCCTCCCCTGCTCTCTCTACACTAGACATATTTTATCTCACAAGTGCGGAGTTAAAACAATTAAAAGCTCTGCCTTCATTTATATAAATTTTAAGAACTCAATCTCCTATCCAAGGATAGTGCTTATTACCCTCCAGTAATGAGAGAGAAGTTCCAAAGGGACAAAAGGCAGAATCACTTTTAAAAAAAATTTCAAAATATTTATTGTAATGTTAACATGTTAAGCTGGTTTAGTTCTTACATTAAATGATATTGGCTGCCTGCATCAGTATGTGGTAATAATTGAGACACAACAGAACAAACCTGGGAGTCTGGGAACCCAAGCCATCTCTGCTATCATTCATCTGTTTCAATTTTTTTCTTTTAAAATTAATTTCTACATTTTAAATTTCTACAAATTTAAAATAAATTTCCTTTTTTAAAATTAATTTGTGGAGCTTGAACTCACAACCTTGAGAGTTGCAGGCTCTATAAACTGAGCCAGCCAGGTGGTCCCAAATTTATTCTTCATTCTTACATAAATCAATGTAATAAATGCTCTATAAGCCTTTTACACTTGTGACTTGTAATAAAAAATCCTGCTTCTACATATTCCAATCTCACACCACCTTTATCATTTATTCCAATACCTAAAAAGCACAACACTGGCTTCATGAAGAGGAGGCATTTCATGAACAGCTTTGATGGTTAACCAACAAATGATTTCCAATCCTCCAGGCTAACAGTACCATTTCAACATCTCACAATTAAACCACAAATGACAGCAAAAGATGGTGTTCAACTTTTTATTTTAGTAAAATCAGAATAAACACCACATGCAGTGCTAGCATCTAAAACTAATACAATAAGCAATTACTAACTTACAGTGACTTGAGGTTCAATGTCTACATTCAGCAAGTTTAAATCCATTCTTATTTACTGAAAATGTTGCTGGATGAAAAAAAACTGAATGTAAAAGTCACTAATTATGGCAACACACAAAGATAACCACATGTATGAGGTTTGCAAATAGGCCAGACAGTCACTAGGAAAACCAAACCAAACACATAACGAAACAAAACTCACAGAACCTTTGAGAAACATGGACACTTCATTATCAGTGTTTGGAAGTGTTTCTTCAATATTTTAAGACAAGTATATCAAAACCTTGGCATGTTTTAATTTCAAGTTGCCAATTTTGTCTTCAATTTTGTCAGAAAGTTATAGCTAGCTACATCAGCAATGCCGGGTCTGCTTAATTTGACTCAATTGTCTAATAGAACTTAACATTAAAAGCTCACACTACCCCGAAATATATTATTTCACATACGGTGACATTCAACATTCAAGTGCCAGTGTTTTTGTACTGTCTTTTGGTCAAGTTTCTTAAAACTTTCAAAGAATTCACTTTTAGGCTTACAAAAATAAATATTTGTCAAAATGTTCAATAAATATTACACAAACTAGCAGCAAAAAGTATCTAAAATCTGATGTGTGCAAAGTTTTCTTCTCAACTATCATTCCTTGGTCCCCAAAAAAATGTTAGAATCTAGTACTAAACAAGCTGTGTTCAGCAATCTCCAAGAAACAAAGTAAGATTGGAAGTTTAAGGACACGCACACGAGACATATATATAAAATTCTCTGAATGTGCAATAAAATAAGTACTTTGTATAAAGTTATGGGCAAAATGTACAAGAGTCTAAACCTATACTAATTGAAATAGCACCGTAACAAATGACCTCAATACTGTCAAGTGCACCTACTTAATGGTTTTTAGAACAAGGCACAATATACTTGAAAATCTATTGCACTTTTAAGAAAATTTTTGCCTGCTTGTGCCATCACAAAGTTTAGTTTTTAAAGATCACTGTTCTGGCCATAAAATTAGCACAGAAGTCCATGTGGCAGAAGCATTTTTAGTGGTGGACAATAATCTTTGGCCAAATTTATCATAAAGAGACTATAAATACAATGGAAACCTGTGCAACTAAAATAGACTAAAACTGCACTATATAGGAATAACATCTTATGCAGTTTAGTACCTATCCAACCTGTGTGATCTCAAAGATTTCAGTTTGTTGTTCTTCTGATCTACAAAGTCTACAAGTGTAAGCCATTTTTAACATTTCCAAGCAGCTTAAAGAGAGCAATGTGAATCTGCATTAAAATAAAGCCTGCTGGATAATCCGTCCTGCTCATACATCCTCTTGACCAAAAAACATCAACACTAGCATGCATTAAAAACCAAAATCCAACCAGGTCCATAACAAGACTGGACTTCTATGGTCAGCCATTCTACCATTTCAATTATATTTATGGCAGGCATTAAAATAATCTAATTAGAAGAAATTTCCCTCCAACGCTTTTTTTAATCAAACCTGTTAACTTTTCCTGTAGTACTATGCCCACATTTGTTTAGCTTAAAATTAATAACCTAAATATTAAAAGAGAAATTGCTGTATTTATTTCTATTAACTTTGAATAACGCTTTGAAAAATATATAAACGTATTCATACAAGTCACATCCTGACTGGAATGGCTTATTTTAAAACTACAAGATTCTAAGTGCCTATCCAGGATAGAGTGAGCAAGTCGGAACTTTAAACTTAGTACAGTTTGCCACATTAGAAACTAAATCTGCCTTAAGATGTTTTTCTCCCCAGTCTGCAAGAACCAAAAATTCCTAATTCAGGCTATTGCCTGTTTTTCCCTCATTAATATCTGCAGATGAATTAATGATTCCTGTTAAGTTGGATCACACCTGTGTGCCAAGGTTTGATTTTAGCCCAAGTTCAATAAACTTACTTTTTCAAAACAACTGGTATCTTGAGCATTACTAAGCCAACAGGACATCAAAATAATAAGCTGTCTAAAGTTAAAGTCACAGTACATTAACAAACAAATGATCCTCAGCCACAAAATTATAAATGCAATTTGGGGTGAGAATAAGCAGGAGGGGAGTTTTTCCCAACTACAGCAATTAAATCTTCAAACCAACTTCTGAATAAGGCTGCTAATTGTTCCTTTCTTCTTGTGACTTCGAAGCTCCCTTGAATTTTCAGGAGAATCACAGCTGGTAATGTACTGCAAGGTCTTGAAGCTATAAGATACAGTCTGGCTAAGTTACATGTGGTTTCCATATTAGCTTGTTTGAAAGGGTGACTTTATTATTGCAAAGCAGATCAGTTGCCCCACCAGTCAACCCCCTGGGAGTTATAATTTCCTCCATATCCATCACTGTTGTAGAAGCTTCCATAGCCACCTATTAAGAAATGTGTGAAAAGAAAAATAGGTCAGCCATTTTAAGTTTCTTCCTTCTATCTCTTTGAAGCCTAATTTAAAAAACATTATTGCACTGATTTTGTGTTCTTTGGAAATAAAATTTCTGACAAATTATGCTTTAAGGGTGGGGGGGAAAAAGCACATGCCTAAAGTAAAGAGGAAAAACTAACATTACCTCCACCATATCCTCTGCTGCTGCTGTGACTACCTCCACCACTTCGGCTGCTGTTTGCACGACTACTACCAAAGCTAGAACTGCTGGATCCACTACTTTGTCGATAGTCTCTGGCACCAAATCCTCCGCTGAATCTAGTATGAAAAGGAAAACATTGTGGGTGGTTTAAGAGTATGCAATTCAATTAAAATGACCATTACTAATTTTTCAGTACCAGATTTTCAACTTGATTACCACTGTGGTCAATTCTTGTAACAGCATTTCCAAAGCCATCAGCAGGTAAGAACTGACATTTAACTCTTTATCACCATTAGTTTCCTTTTTTTTTCTCTGTATTTTTAAAATAGCTTTTAGATATATATTTTTTCAATATTTATTTGAGAGAGACGGCAGAAGAGCATGAACAGAAGGGCAGAGAGAGACAGAATCTCAAGCAGGCTTTTGCACTGTCATCACAAGAGTCCAATACAGGGCTTGATAACAACCATGAGATCATGACCTGACTGAAATCAAAAGTTGGATGCTTAACTGACTGAGCCACCCAGGTGCCTGTCATCATTTCTAATATCCCTTGCCAAAACTATGTAAGTAGTGGCAGTGTTTTAGTTAACCTGGGATACAACTTCCTGCGCAAAGCAATCTGTACCTCTTCGAGCGTCCACGACTGCTGCCCTTGTAGTGGTGTTCGTAAGCCATGTTTTCTAACCAAGATGGCACTTCTTGTTTAGCTTCAACAAGAAGATCCAACAAATCCTTCGTGATATTTATATTTCTTTCATTAAAGAATGAGGTAGCAAGGCCTGTAAGAGTCCAAAAAGTACAGAAAGGTGAGTTTTCCATAAAGTAATCCAGTCTTCTCTCTTTTGTATGTTAAACCATAAATAGAACAAAAAAATGACATTACAATTTGCAATGTAACCAAATTAGAAATTTAAATTTTTTTAAATTGTTTTCAAGTAAGCTTCATGCCCACTGTGGGGCTCAAACTCATGACCTGAGATCAAGAATCACATACTCTACCAACTGAGGCAGCCAAGCATTCCACCACTGGAGATTTTAACAGTAATTTTTAGCTGACATTAGATGTCAGCTTCACCTTAAAAGTAAGTTCTAGTATTTAAGATTTCATAACAAACACTTTACCAAGGTTTCCTACACGTCCTGTACGGCCAATCCGATGCACATATTCCTCAATGTCACTTGGCAAATCAAAATTGATTACGTGTTTCACATTTGAAATGTCTAGTCCTCTCGCTGCCACCTGAAAAATAACTTTTGTTAAAAAAAAAAAGCAACACTCAAACATGTTTAAATAAAAAATATATACACACAGCTGTAGCCACTAGAATAGGGCTTTTTCCTGAGCGGAACTGGTGAAGGGCCTCCTCTCTATCTCTCTGTGATCGGTCACCATGGATACTGGTACAAGCATATCCTTCATGGTATAAGAAATCCTCCAGAGAATCAGCACCCTTTTTGGTCTCCACAAACACTAAAGTCAGTGAATCCTTTCCTGAAAAATTATATAGAAGGTCTGGTTTACCAACAGCAACTCAGTATCATTACCTGATCCAAGTATTAAGTGACTTAGTTGTCTTTGCACACAGTAAATAAACACACAGAAATAATAAGTATAAACTGCTTAGAAAAGTGAACAGAAAAAAGGCTAGGAGCTAAAGAGATGCAAATACCATTATAAGGCTGTTTTTTTAAAACTAGGTTTCATGCCCAGTGTGGAGCCCAATGTAGGGCTTGAACTTACTACTCTGAGACCAAGTCCTGAGGTAAGATCAACAGTTGGATGCTTAACCCACTGAACCATGTCCCTGCCCTTATTTTTAACTTTACCTGTTGCATTTAAGAGGTCAAGAAGAAATGACCGTTTGTCTACTTCTTCCACCCAAACTACTTTCTGTGTGATGTTCTCAGAGGTAGAGCCAACTCTCCCTACAGCCAGAAAGATATATTCATCCAAAAAATCACGAGCAAGCATCTGCAAAAGGGGGAAAAAAAACTTCTTATACTCTACTTAAAAATGTAAAATTATCTTGAAAATACTTACTTGCAAATGCTCTAAAAATTTTTACCAGACAATACCTGTATTTCCTTAGGGAAAGTAGCACTAAACATCATAGTGTGGCGAATACCCTTTGGTGGCATGGTATCTTGTTCAACTATACGACGTATCTGAGGTTCAAATCCCATATCCAGCATCCTATCTGCTTCATCCAATACTAAGTATCTATTACGAAAAGTACTCATTTTAGAATTTGATGAGAACTGACCACTGAACGTAGTAATATAATATTCATTCTAATACTGGCCTCACAATTTAACACTTGTGAAACCCATACATCCTGTAATATTTAACTCTGTCCCAATGAATCGTACAGGTAAAACTGATTTTCAAAAACTATGTTAAAAGTTTCATCACTAAAATTACGTTTTAATGTTAAAACAGTATTTCTGAAACACTACAAAATGACCATCAGTGTAAAAGAAGTCACATTTCATACATAATACATACTTGCAGAAGTCTAATCCAATCTTTCCTCTTTCCATCATATCCACCAGCCGTCCTGGAGTGGCAACTAACAAATGACATCCACGTTCTAAATCTCGAATCTGCTGACCAATATCAGCACCACCATAAACAACACAAGGACGAACTCTTGACCGGTATGAAAACTATAAACAAATAATTAGATGTTTGTAAAAAAAAAAAAATTATTACAATGAATGAAAATTAATAATCATCAGTGCAATGCATACTTACTTTTCTGGCTTCCTCATAGATCTGTACAGCCAATTCTCTTGTTGGAGCTAAAACCAAGGAGATTGGATATTGTTTACGGCGTCCGTATCTTCCATTTTCCTAAGAATGGAGTACAATTTATAAATTAAACTCAAAGACCCTGACTCTTGTTCTTTAAAAAAAAAAACTCATCACAGTAAAATGACCTCTATAACAGTTTAAGGATTACAACCAAAAATAGGTCTTCATGAGAAATATATATTGAAAATCAAAAGAAATTAAAATAAAACGTATTTAGCGTTGCTTAGGAAAGTCTTAATGAATATTTATGAAACTTTTTCTAGGACAACTTATTTCAATAAGGAAATCTTTACCTTCACAGCCTTCAAAGCCTCGCCTGGACCGTCTCTATAAATTTGACTTAAGATGGGCAACAGAAATGCTGCAGTTTTTCCAGACCCTGTCAAAAAAACCCTTGTATTTCAAATACATTTTCAGTGAAAGAAATAAAATTTTATTTTATTCCCAATATTTTGAGAAAATAGATTTATAAAATCAAGCAAAGAATGCCAAATGAATTCTGTAATCCATTTTAAACTATACCAATACTCAATTCTTTACATTTTAAGGTATATGAAAACAATCACCTTGCCTCTCCCATGGCATCAACTTCCACTTCCATATACTATTGGTATGTACAACAGGAGTCCACAAACTTTTTAAGACTTTAACAGTGAAGTCCTTTGTGCACTGGTCTCTACTTTTGCAGAATAAAGCCTTGGTTTTAATTGTGCCAATAAAACTTTGTGTTTTTTTAATTTTTAAGTTTTCTTTAAGTAATTTCTATTCCCAAAGTAATCTCTATGCTCAACATAGGGCTTGAACTCACAATCCTGTGATCAAGAGTTAAAAGTTCCACAAACTCCACTGGCTGTCAAGCTGGCACCCATTAATAAAACTTTTTTTTTTTAATGAAAAAATTCTTGAACATTTATTGATCTTTGAGAGACAGAAAATGAGTAGGGCAGTAACAGAGAGAGAGGGAGACACAGAATCCAAAGCAGGTGCCAGGCTCTGAGCTATCAGCACAGAGTGCAATAAGAGGCTAGAACCCAAGAACCACAAGATCATGACCTGAGGCTCAAATGACTGAGCCACCAGGCACACCCCCACCCTGCAATAAAATTTTATTCCTAAAAATAGACACTGGAGGGGCATCATTGATTTCAGTTCAGGTTGTGATCCCAGGGTTGTGGGACTGAGCCCTGTGTTGGACTGCACGCTAAGTGTGGAGCATGCTTGGGATGCTCCTCTCTTCCTCTGTCCCTCTCCCCTGCTTGCATGGTCTCTTAAAAAAAAAAAAAAAATTAACAAAAAAATTTCAAAAATAAAATAAAAACACATGCCAGATTTAGCCTAACAGTCACATTTAAGTAAAGAAGAGGTAATCCCTAGGTGGCTCAATTGGTTAAGCGTCCTACTGTAGCTCAGGTCACGACCTCATTGTTTTGGAGTTTGTACCATGCGTCCAGCTTGACAATGACAGTAGGGAGCCACTCTGGATCTTCCATTCTCCCTCTTTTCCTGCCCCTCCCCTACTCTTTCTCTCAAAAATAAACATTAAAAAAAAAAAGTAGGGGTGCCTGGGTGGCTCAGTCGGTTAAGCGTCCGACTTCAGCTCAGGTCACGATCTCGCGGTCCGCGAGTTCGAGCCCCGCATCAGGCTCTGGGCTGATGGCTCAGAGCCTGGAACCTGCTTCTGATTCTGTGTCTCCCTCTCTCTCTGCCCCTCCCCCGTTCATGCTGTGTCTCTCTCTGTCTCAAAAATAAATAAACGTTAAAAAAAATTAAAAAAAAAAAAGTAATCCTTAAAGAAGGAAATATATTATTACAAATGGCAGTGACTGAAGTTTCCTTTTTCTATATAGAAGTTTAACACACACAGAAAAAGTTCTGCCATCTCTTTTATTACTGTAAAATTCTCATACAGAACTAAACTGCCCCCGTCCAATTCCCAAAATACTGGAGAATGAGAGGCACAATTCCCTTTTCCCCACCTATGTTTTTATGGGTCCCAGGCTCTTGATAAGACCTCCCCAACTAATCTTTATCTAACTCCAAATCAGGCTGAACTCAGACCCTCCCTGTACTAAGTACTAGTTTTAGAGCAAGGCTAATTGAGATACTAGCTTCATGGAGTCAGCTTACCTGTCTGGGCACAAGCCATCAAGTCTCTTTTTTCTTTGATGATTGGAATGGCATGTTTCTGCACTGGAGTTGGACGAGTATAACGAGTAAGCTCAATGTTTCCCATGATGATTTCTCCCATCTCAACATCGCTGAACTGCCAAAGAAGAAGCAAGTCAAACACGCCATTATCTGTTGCAAATTGTTTGTACTAATAAGACAACAAAAAACAAGTTTTATTTATTGCTGCCTTTGGTTGTGTTTACATACTTGCTATAATCTTAAGTTAAAAGTGCTATGGTGGTTTTTAAGACTATATACTTTTGGTTGCACACACATACTAGTTCTTAAGAAAATAAACTATTTAAAGAAAAGGAAAATAAACTACTTTAGGGTTAATATTATTTTCACACATTTTGTATTTCAGCATAGTTCATTATGATGACGTAAAATCCGAGTCTCTTCAGGGTGCCTGATTGGCTAAGCATCCAACTCTTGATTTTGGGTCAGGCCATGATCTCATGGTTTGTGGGACTGAGCTCCATCCATGTCAGGCCACTTAAGATTATCTCCCTTTACCTCTCTCCCCCAGTCTCTCTCTCTCTCTCAAGTAAATAAATAAAAAAATCTCAGCCTCTCCTTTTTTATACCCTAATGAAAAGTTAAAAAAATTTTAAATGTTTATTTTTGAGAGAGACAGAGCACAGTCGAGGAGGGCAGAGAAGAGGAAAACACGATCTGAGGCAGGCCCCAGGCTCTGAGCTGTCAGCACAGAGCCCAACGTGGGGCTTGAACTCAAAAACCGTGAAATCATGACTTGAGCCGAAGTCAAGGCTTAACTGACTGAGCCACCCAGGCACCCCAAACTAATGACATTTTTAAATGGTAACAAAGAACTGTTAAAATGCCAAAAAAACAACTTACACTTTCAATATGTGGAGGACAGTTATTGCCAGTTGCCTCTACTGGAATATCATCATATTTCTCAAAGTTAATTCCAGTATTTCCTCCAGAAAAGAGTTCCCTGTAATCAAATGATCATTACATAGGTTATACTAGATTGTAAGTTTCTTATCAGTCACCATATGCTTCAAAAACTTACTGCTCTAGTCGTTCACTTGGTGGAAGTGGTTTTGACCAATCATCTTCATCTGATCTGTCACACCAACGACTGTGTCCACCGCGTTCAAATTTGCCAAAGGCAGTCCTATCACGACTGCCAATACCATCATAGTCACTCCGTCCACGATCATCAAACCTGAACAGCACAAGCAAATGATCCAAATATGTTACTTAACCAATACCATAATACCTCTCTAGATATGTACCATGTATTAATTGAATTGTTTGGTCACAAGTACCTTTCAAAGATGTCAAAAATTCAACACTGGCAATGTCATGTATGAAATAAGGCCCCCTAATTAATTGTTACGTATAAGTTACATATCTTCAATTTAAAAAAACCCACATCCACTTTTACCTTATGTAAAATTATATACAGCTTCAATCAACGTCTCATATGCTAAGCATTAAGTTTTACAGAACTTATATCCAGAATACACTTAACACGTTCACTTTAAACATGATAATCTAAATACATTCACGGACAGGAAAGATAACATCAGTCATCCTAGTTATATGTGGATATAAAATAAAATCCACTAATGTGACACGCTTTTAGAGTTTTACTCTTAGTACTGAAAAACAATACGGGACTGACCACACACACACGAAGCTCTTATGATCAATTCATCATACTTGTGAGGTCGTAAACTGTGTTTAAACTGCAGGGATACTACAAAATAATTTAGTAAAAACACAGATCATGTCAAATAGCATATTCTTATTGCATATAATCTGACTCTTCCCTCCTCTTCCCTTATACTATGGGGGTGGAAGGTGGGAATCAAGCTTATTGCATGTAATTTAACAGATTAAATTTAGGGAAAAAACCTTGCATAGCTGACAATAAACCAACATTTTGATTAAAATTAACAAAAAGATGGTTTGTGGTTAGGGAAAACACTGTGATTAAAGATCAATAAAAGGGCAAAGAATGAGAATATACCAAACTAAGAGTTGATTCCTAAAATTGTTACTTTCAATAATTTACCTTCCCCTTGGTCCATTTCCCCGATCACTGAAGTAACCGGGCTTTCCTCTTGAATCTCGGGATCCAAAACTGCTGTAGGCATCCTTATCTTTACTACAACTCCACCCTGGACTCTCTTTATCACAGAATCCTTCAAAAAAAAAAAGTTAAGGAAAAAAAAAAAAAAGCTGACAACACTCTTACATGAGTAAGATTATTTGAAAAAATAAGCTCTTCACATACACAGCTTCTCTTTTATTTTACCCTTCTGGAATCAAACATCAATAGAAATACTTTTATCAAAATATAAGATTTAAAATAACTGGTTTCATCAGCAAATAGAATTTTTACTATCTTTAATTCTCTTTTCCACCAGAAATTATCGTGTAAAGCAAAGCCACTTCATGTTCTCAGTAAGGACAGTGAACTTAATGTATATCACATCTAACATAATTTACATGAAATACAAGTATACAATTATATAGCCACTATCAGAGTAACAATTTATATTCCATTCTTTCAGTGTCTTTCCTATACACCAAAAAGAATGAAACAGCAGCCTATTCCAATAAAATTATTGGAATATAAGGCTGTGGCAAAATACCTTTTTAAAAGTGTAACTGCTTTCAGAGGGATCCCAAGTGCCTCCCCACAATTTTTAACCTCAAAGGCAGTAGCCAAGGAAACTAAGTCAGTAAGCTTTTTAGTTACGCTGCATCTCTAAAAATGAATCTCACAAAGCTCTGCGTTGATAAAACTTAAGGTATATACCATATAATGTATATGATACACATTCTGAAATGTCTAACCTAATAAAAGGTTATCTCAGGTAGTCAGAGAAAAGCTTAAATTAAGAAATACACTATATAATTACCAGTAACAATAAATATGTCAGATGCATGAGGACAACTTGGTTGGTAGCCAACAGATATAAATATAACAAGTCAGTGAGTATCTTCAATACATAAAAAAGCAATCTGGTTTGGGGTGCCTGGGAGGCTCGGTGGGCTGAGTGTCCAACTTCGGGTCAGGTCGTGATCTCACAGTCTGTGAGTTCAAGCCCCACATCAGGCTCTGTGCTGACAGCTCAGAGCCTGGAGCCTGCTTCAGATTCTGTGTCTCCCTCTCTCTCTGCCCTTCCCCTGTTCATGCTCTGTCTCTGTCTCAAAAATAAATAAAAAACATTAAAAAAAAAAAAAGGCAATCTGGCTTAGTGTAAAACACCATTTAAGACAGATTCAGTAAATAGAGGGGCGCCTAAGTGACTCAGCCAGTTAAGGTGGGCTTCTTGGTTTCGGCTCAGGTCATTATCTCATGGTTTCATGAGTTTGAGCCCCATGTTGGGCTCCATGCTGACAGCGTGGAGCCTCCTTGGGATTATGTCTGTCTCTCTCTCTCTCTCTCTCTCTCTCTCTGCCCGTTCCCCACTTGCACTACCTTAGTCTCTCTCAAAATAAATAAACTTAAAAACAAAGAATTCAATTTACCGAAATAGCATGGACTTTCACACCGAGGTATTGCCAAAGCTTTGTTTCAGTGCTAACAATAGAAATTTACTTATACTATTGGGAAAACCTAAGTCCAACAGTAAGAGTTTTCAGTTCAGGAAGAGCTAAGTATACCAGGGAAAAAAGAAACTATCATCCTTGCCTAATTTCTACATGGACATACCTCTAAGGCAAGTTACAGACTCATCAAATGGTGACAAGAGTAAGCCCACTGGAGTTGAGAACTCAGCTAGATTCAGACATTTTCTTTCATGTTTTGAAGCTCCCTAAGTAATGACATTACTTTCACTCTGTTTTATAGTTAACTCCTAAGCCAGTTGACCATGGCCTTTATTAGCAAGAAAAAGATGTTTTAAGGTCTCTTCCATTTCTTGCCATGTTGTCACTCTCTTTGAAGCATTTAATATACACTGGACGCAATTCTAGACACATACATTGAGAAATGAATACACATTATGAAATAATTTCTGCAATTTGGAAAGAAAAATCCTATTATTAGCTGTAAGTGACCCTGTGGTATTATATATACAATTTTATAAACTACAGACGATGTATAAAAGCACCCACCAAATCCTTAAGCCAGTTTATTTTCCCCCTCCCCAAATACCTGCCCCATTTACCCACCATCTTTCCTTTTGACTTTTCCTGACCTTTTCTCTCTTGATAATTTCAGATCATTCATGATAGTGAACATACAACACTCAATATTATCATCCTAACACTATCCCTCTACGTGTCAGTGCTAAGAGTTATCAGGTGTTTTCAAAACATTTCAGACAAAGCCTTTCAAATGAAGCAGTTGAGGCAAAAAACAAAAACAAAACACAAAAAAACAACAAATCAGACAACACTCCATCCTACTGACTGTGCCATAACTGCAATTCTTCAATTGTTATACTGTTCAATAGCTCATTTTCAGTGTGGTAACATTTCATGGAGGACTTTATTGTCCTGCAGTTAGTTTTACAAAATAGGGCACATTCTCCTTTCAAACTGAAATTGTTTTCAACGTTAAAAACAGAGCAATAAAAAGTACTGAAACTTTTGGCTCAAAGTAGGTCAGAAGAAATGAAACATCCATTACTAAACAGCAGCTGAATGTTTACAAAGCTAACTGTCTGAAAACAGAAGCTTAAGGGCAAAAATGTGTATAATATACTCCTTAAAGTTACACCTCATGTTTCCCTAGGCTTTGACTAACTTATCTAATGTAAACACAGAAAAGATGGATATAAAGTTGCACAATCACCCACCTTTGGAGGCTTCTCTGTTCCTTAAGTGAGGAGGTATATAGCGTCCTTCTGCAAGAGAAAACTAAAATCATATCCTCAAAGACACAACTTTTTGCAAAAATATCTATTAAAACACAGGTCATGGTCAGTTAAGCACTTAACTCTTGATTTTGGCTCAGGTCATAATTTCACAGTTCATTATGTCTGAGCCATCCAGCAAGCGGGCTCTGTGCTGATGGTTTGGAGCCTGCCTGAATCTCCTTCCTGTCTCTCTACCCCTTCCGTATTCTTATGGGTGCTTGTGTGCGCTTTCAAAAATAAATACACTTGGGAGGGGGTGGGGAGGGGGAGGGGTAGTAGGGGGGAAAGAAGAAAATAAATACTGGTACCAGAATTAATTATGTTTAAATGTTTATTTATTTTTGAGAGAGAGAGAGAGAGAGAGAGAGAGAGCGCGCGCGCGCATAAGGGAGGGGCAGAGAGAGGAGACAGAATCTGAAGCAGGCTCCAGGCTCTGAGCTGTCAGCAGAGCCTGATGCAGAGCTTGAACTCATGGACTGTGAGATCATGACCCGAGCCAAAGTCGGACGCTTAACTGACCAAGCCACCCAGGTGCCCTGAAAACAAACTTTTAAAACTTCTATTCTCCTGGGGTTCCTGGGTGGCTCAGTGAGTAAAGCATCTTTCACTTTTGGTTTTGGTTCAAGTGGTGGTATCATGCTTCCTGGGTTGGACAGCGTCCTTGGAATTTTCTCTCTCCTCTCTGCCCCTAACTGCATGCTCTCTCTCCCTTTCTCTTATAAAAACTTGAAGCAAAACAAAAGTTCTATTCTCTGAGTTATCTTACAATGGGGGGGAGGGGCACCTGGGTGGCTCAGTTGGTTAAGAGTGTAACTTTGGCTCAGGTCATGATTTCACAGTTTTTGAGTTCGAGCCCCGTGTCAGGCTCTGTGCTGACAGCTCAGAGCCTGGAGCCTGCTTCAGATTCTGTATCTCCTTCTTTCTCTGCCCCTCCCCGACTTGCGCTCTGTCTCTCTGAGTCTCTTAAAAATAAATAAATGTAAACAAAAACAAAAACAAAAAAAACACACAACAATGGGGAAATCTAAATAAAAATGGGTAATACCTTACATAACAGTCTTTATCCTAAACCAAAAAGGAAAAGGCAAGGGACAGCAGCATAAATTAGGCAAATTTGGGAACACATTAAGAAAATTTCTCAATACAAATTGGTGGTGCCTGCTGGCTCAGTCAGTGGAGCCATGACTCCTGATCTCAGGGTCTTGTGTTCAAGCCCAACATTGAGCACAGACCTCTCATACACACAAGCCCCTATTTCAGAAAGTTTTATTAATTACAACTCTTAACAAGGGTAACAGTTACTGTAACAAAAATGACAAGGAAAAAAAGAATATGCAGTAAATTATCCAAAAAGGGCTGTTTCTTTTCTGTAAAAGGAAAACCATACTATATAAACAGTTGAAAGCTAAAGAATTCCAAGAAGGAACGGATACTTTTAACCTTGAGCTTCCTAAATTAAGTCAACAGCCTAGATTGTGATTAAGAAATAAAATGGGGCGCCTGGGTGGCTCAGTCGGTTGAGTGTCCGACTTCGGCTCAGGTCATTATCTTGGGAGTTCGAGCCCCACGTCGGGCTCTGTGCTGACAGCTCAGAACCTTGAAACCTGCTTCAGATTCTGTGTCTCCCTCTCTCTCTGCCCCAATCCACTCACATTGTGTCTCTGTTTCTCTCAAAAATAAATAAATAATTTAAAAAATTAGGAAAAAAAAAAAAAAAAAGCATTTAACCTATAAAGTCTAAGCCACCCAGGGTTATGATCCAAATTTTAACCAATTCTGTAGCCTTTGGATTTAATTAAGTGTCCCAAATTATCAGTATAATGACATCTTAATAATATGTATACAGTAGCAAAGACAACTAAATATGTATTAACCATACATATACATCTGCTGCCAAATAAACTATCAACTTCTATCTAAGATAGTAAACTCTATCTAAAGTCTCAAAAAAAAAAAAAACCCAAAAATTTAAAAATAAAACAAAAGCCCCACAAAATACCATTTTAAAAGAACTCTTTTCAATTTAATATGGCAGACATTTACAATTCTAACTACAACCCAGGAATCAGTAGAGCCTAGTGCTACCCTTAAGTCTGTTTCATTATGCATCATTGGTAGCAATAGCTGTAATATGTAAACGTACAGGTTCCTTTATTAGTTTAACATAGTTCAGGTCAGTTTCACAAGAGGGATGAGTATCCTCACCTCTTTCATGCCAGAATCCATACTGATCCCAATTTGTTTCCTAAAAATGGGTCTATGACATTGCCTTTAACTCAAAAAGAACGAACCAATCTCTTTTATTATACAGATATGCCAAAACACTTAAATATTTATACAGTGAAAAAGGGAAAATTTCAATTTAAGATTAGTAAACACAGTAAGATATTAAGTTCTTAACAGATTCAAGTAAAAAAAGTTGTTTTTTTTTTAAACTTACTGCTCGCTGTCCTTCCTCCTCCATTCTGATTATCAGAATTGTTCAGGTCTAGACCAGCAAACTAGAAGAGATATATTAACACGTTACATGCTGACACACTACAATAAGGGGGAGGAAATGAAACACAGACAGCACTGCAAAAGACAAATGAGTTCTAAACTCCAGTCCTATTCTGTAGTATTTACTAGCTAGCTTCCCTGTCTGCTTTTAAGCGTGTAAAAAGTGCGGAAAACAAAAGGCAAGACCCAGATGCCAGCAGTATAATCTGTTGATGGTACAAACATGGGGCAGCTGGGTGGCTTGGTTGGGCACTGGACTTCAGTTCAGCTCATGATCTTGCAGTTTGTGGGTTCTAGCCCTGTACTGGCCTCTGTGCTGACAGCTCAGAGCCTGGAGCCTTCTTCAGATTCTGTGTCTCCCTCTTTCTCTGCCCCACCCCCCCTCCCCCCCCTCAAAAAACAAAAAAACAAACCAAAAACAAAAACTTCCCAGATGGTTCAAACACATGAATCCCAAACAAGTTTTCCCTGTAATTTTCCTAGCAAAATGCTCTTCAATCACCAAACTAAATTGTTACACCAATTTCTCAAAGTCACTGGTTTCCCATTTTATATTATTTTAAATCTAAATATTCCTTAAACAAAATAACACAAAACCAACCACCTAAAAATTAAACCTGAAAAAATGCTAAGACAAGTTTTAAGATTCCTTAATTTATTCCTAAAACGGTGCAAACGGGTTTAATTTTGGATAATTCCTAAGCAGCAGCAGTACCACCACTTAATAGGTGATGAATAATACCGTGTCACTTTGACTCCATCATTTAACGCTGGCTACACTGAAGGCAGTATTTATTTCTACCATTTCAGAGAGGGGACAAATTCAGGGAGGTTGTTGGTTACAAATCTATTAAGTGGTACAACTAATATCCAAGGCTTTTTGAAGAAAATTGTCTTTAATTTCAAATTACTACTTGTCCCCTCACCAATGGGTTTCAATACCATAGAAAAAAAGTTATTTTGCTTTATCATGTTTCATGAAACAATAAACTCAGAACTACTTTCAAATAGGAATTACATGTCAAAATAAAACTTAAAAAACACACAAAAAACGAAGCGAAGGCCAGTGTTGCATTATTTGCAAAATACACTGTGCAATAATTTTTAAACACTATACTGAAAATCCAAGATGTCACCAATTACACACACCATCAATTAAGATACTATCACTTTACCAGGCCTAATTTGCTTATTACTACTAAATGCTAACCGAGAGAACGGTTTTATCAAAAGTTTAAAGGGAATCCAGCCACAAAGAAAAGGTTACAAATACAATTTTGTTTTTGCTATCGGATTTTCAATTTCAACGCACTTTTTAACATTATCCAGGCTCACAGCAAATTGCAGTCCTTTACACAAGTGTAACGTTAGGAACAAACCATCAAATCTCTCCAATATATTGAGAAACAACACGGAAATTTGGAATCCATTATTGTCAGTGGGGTTTGTTTCAGAATTTAGCAGGACTTCCCCAAGTATTTTTTTTGGTGAACGGTTTATGCCCTAATTCAACTACGTAAAACGTGCAAGACAAAAGACGAGGCAAGCTGTTCACATGAGCCCCCACGACTCACTGGTGATTTTCTCTGGATGAATACCGCTCTAATGAAACGGATATTCCTGCCATGGAAAACTAACCTATTACCTCTCACAGATCACGTATCCTTTTCCGCATTCCTAAACTCTCAAAGACAGGGCCTGGTTTTGCCCTAGCTCAATGTCTTTCTCCTCACGCGTATCGAAGTTAGTAACAATAAGCTCCTCTGCCCTACCAAACCACTTTTCGAGTTTTTTTTTCCAGTCTGCACTCCAACGTCCTATTCCTAACCTATGGACATATAAAACAAAAACAAAAAATCCACTACCAATGGCTAAATGGCCATCAGTGACTTTCTGTATTAACTGAAAGAAATATGGCAGTTCCAGACCACTAACCTGCGAAAGGGCTACCCGGCGTCTAACTTCCATTATTTCCGGACACCGGTCAAGGGAAACACGTGGCGGCCATTCCTCCCTTCCTTCCCCACTCTCCCTTTCCGGCTTTTCTGCGTCACAAAACTTTCCAGTCCGGAAACACCACCCCGCCATCCTTAGTACTCGGCTGAGATACGCTGCCAATATGGGCCCGCAAAGTAACAAGACAGCCATTTCGTAAAGAGTTTTATAAAGCCAGTTGCCCGTTCAGGTCTTGCAGGCCTGCACCTTCTCTTAGTAGGGTGCACGCTGTACAGCCACGCATTATGAACAAAGGAGACCGCCGCCATTACCCTGAAAGAAGGTCCATGCCTTCCCCCTGCTCCGTCCCCATTCCCTGGCTACAACCAACTCTTCCCTTACATACCAACGGCATCTCTGGGCCAGAAAAGGTCAACCAGTGAAAACCAAAGCCGTATGACCAAAAAACGTCCCCATTTGCGGACCTCTGTCCGGTTACTACTGAGTGTGTACTCGCACATGCGCGTCTCTGCGACAGCGCGAACACACAATAGCCGCCATTGTGCGCCCGCCGAGTTACAATCCCTTAAGTCGAACGCGGGCCAAGTAACAGCTACTCTCGACATTAATGTTACACCCTCATCTTCTTCGCTATGGCCAATGGTTTAAGACAGTTGCTTTCCCTCTCCGTTCACAGTTCCCCCACCAAAAACCACGGGGACAGAAGGGAAACGAAAGGCGGCTAGTTACTACTGCGCCACAAGTAACGTTAAACTAGGAAAGAAGTCCACGGAGACAACACGGGAAGGCTTATTTCGACTTACCTGCTGGTCCAGCCCGAGCGCATTTTCCACCACCACATGACTCATGCCTGAAAGGAAAGGAGAACTCGGAGTTTCCCAACTGCAAGTCTACAGTAGCGGAACAGGAACAGCCTCACAAGAGAACTAAAAGCCCTTTGAAGCACAAGGTTTGACCACAGCCGTAATATAGCCACGACTGTACGTCAGCACGTAAGTCGTACGACTTCCTCCTCTGTCCCCCCGTCCCCGCCCCGCCCCCAGCAACCTATTATCAGTACCGTTAGTTCTGCTTCGCTAAATCGCGTTCGTTTAGTCATAACATCGCGGTATCTTCTAGTCGGACTGATAGCTAAAACGCTTTCATAGTTCGCGAAAGCTTTTTTCCTCCACCTTCCCCCAAAGTCTTGGAATTTTTGGAAGCTAGCGAGAACTCGCCCTCTCCCGCTTTTCAAAAGTTGGGAGATCTTAAACATAAATCCAGTGTATATCCCTTACGTCACCCTCCCGCCTCCTCACCCTCCTAGTTTCCCTCCGTTTTTCTCTAGCGCTTTCCCTTTCCCTTCCCTTTCAGTTACTGGGATCGTAAAATCTGTGTTCCCCACCAGCTTTTGGGAGATTCATCAAAGCCGGAATTAGTTTAAAAGAAGCCTGAAGCCGAGATGATCGAGGGCACCATTTTGTAGAATGGTCAACGATGGGTTGAGTAGAATCTTCTGGCTGGAGGAACGGAAGGAGAGAAGGTGGCCAGACGGGATCTGCAAAAGGTGGACCGGTCGCGGTCAGCGGAGGGGAAA
Organism: Panthera leo; assembly: GCF_018350215.1. Taxonomy (NCBI): domain Eukaryota; kingdom Metazoa; phylum Chordata; class Mammalia; order Carnivora; family Felidae; genus Panthera; species Panthera leo. Next base: position 7,355,265 of record NC_056697.1, read on the forward strand.
CCGCAGCACGTGCGGGCAGCCGGATTCCTCCCGGCGTGAGCTTAGGCTGCGGGGGCTTGGCCAGGAACTCAAGGTCCCTCCAGTTTCCTAGCAGCGAGTTTACGCTTCTGGGTCATGCAGCTTCTGCGTCACGTAGTGAGGAAACAATGAAACAATTACACCCTCAGTGACGCTGTTGGAAAGCACTTTTGGGGAGACCTTGCTTCCCAAACCTCTTCCCCCCGCCCCGTCACTCACATCCCGTTGAGCTTTTCCTCCTTTCCCCAGAGAAATTATAGCCATTTATGCCGTACTGTTTACCCAATGAAATGGGGCTCTGGAAATTGTGTACTCTCCTAAGGTCCAAAAGCCTTCGGGACTGTTTCTCGCTTCACGGAATCAACCTGATAAAGGAACTGTGAAGTTTGTCTTGAGTTACGTTAAAAGTGACCCTCGGGCCATACTGGGGTGGGAGGGGAGGGGGTGGTAGGATGGGAAGGACATGAGCTAGTTGCTGTGTGAAGAATTGCTTCCTTTGGCTGTCCTCTAGATCACTTAGTCCGGATTCAGTATTATAGGCCTCTGAAATGAAAAAACGTGTATCCTGGTTCGCGTGCACCCTTCCGTGCCTTTTAGCGAAAAAGACCTATGAAAAGGTTTTGCCCCATCTTCGTAGGTCATTTGCTGCTAGGATTTAAATGGCTCCGTTCTCATTTATCACAAAAAAAGACGTTCTAAATTTTCCTTTTCAAAACTTAAACGTTCAAAGGTGATTAGTACAAGTTGCTTTACTGCTTTTTGTTACCTTATAAGCTAAATTTGATAACTTTGTGTATAGGAAATATTTGGTAAGACACTTTTATGATTCTGAAATTAAACAGATCCATGGTATAAATTAAACCTAGTGATCGTTATGCTCCAAACTATCTAACACAAATAAACATAACACATAGTAACATGTGAAATATCCTGTGCTACCACACTAATAATAAAGGGCTTCCTCATTTAGCTACTAATACAATGTGGTCACAACTGAAGAAAATAAACTGATTTTGGTAATATTAGAAAATACTGAAAATGCGAATTTACCTTAAATTACATGCAACATGTGGAGACTAGTAAGAAATACTTTGTATGTAAAGCAGAGTCTAACAAACAGTATTTTCATCCATGTGAATGATCTTTGTAAATAATGGTCCACTGCATTGTAGAACATGTAACATGCCTTGCCCCTGCCTACTCAATGCTAGTAGCCTTTGCCAGTTGCTGTGAGAATCAAGCTGCTCACACAGATTTGCAAAATGCTCTCTTGAGAAACAGTAACCATGATGATTTTTAGGGTCTTTCCAACTCTGAGATTTGTGAATTCAAATTAGAGAGCACTGGTGAGGTGTGTTTTGTTTGTTTCTTTCTCTGTATCTTTTTATTATTTGATAAATAATCAAATTTATTTGAGAGAATCCTAAGTAAACTGAAAGCTCAGCACAGAGCTGGATGAAAGGCTGGATCCAGCAACTCTGGGATCATGATTTGAGCTGAAATCAAGAGTCAGATGCTCAAACCCACTGAGCTACCCAGGCGCCAGCTCCCCTCATTTCCTTTTCATGTTTAGCAGGGCAAACCTGAGTCTGAGTTTGCTCTGCATTCTGACAGCTCTTCTGACTGTATGTGCTTTAGCAATAATAAGAATAATGACTGAGGCTCTGTGCCTTATCTTACTTCTGAGTAGTGTTAGAGTGTAGATACTGGCATTGGAATACTTAAAAGAGGTTTAAAAAAAAATTCAACTGAGTAAATTTGGAGGTTTAATTGGCCTGAGTGATTCATGAATTGGGCAGCATACCATCTAGCAAATATAAAGAAACTCCAAGGAGCTGGACAAGCTCGAAGGCTTTTATATGCAGAAGTGGGCAGAAAAATTGAGTGGCTTGTTTCAGGAAAAGTAACCTACCTTTGGGGAAGGCAGGAGTGTGCTGTGCAGCTTACATCAGTTGTACTGATCATGTACTTCCTGATGGACTGGTTTAAGGACACATTCCTGGGAGAGGCTGAAACTTAACAGTTAGGGTAGATATTAGGTCTTGATTTACTGAAGTGGGGCTTAGCAGAAATGACTTCTATTGAGTTTTTTTCCCTCGCTTTTATAATTTCCCCTTTTTGATTAGAACACCAGTTTCACTCAGATGTGACCAACATTTAAAGCATTAGTACTACTCTTACCTATTCAATTCAGGTTGATTCTTTGTGTCATATTCAAGTTCATCATGCTTTTGCTTAATTTCTATGATATTCACAGGTGATGACTTGAGATTCATAATTTAAAAATATGTTTAATTTAGAGAGAGAGAGGACACATGTGAGTGACTGGCAGAGAGTGAGGGAGACAAAGGATCTGAAGTGGGCTTTATGCTGACATTAGAGAGCTGCCAGGGCTTCAACTCACAAACTGGACATCATGAGCTGAGCCAAAGTTGGACACTGAACCAACTGAGCTACTGAGCCACCTCCATATTGACAATTTTTTTTTACATTTTAAAAATAAGTTTATCTATTTATTTTAAGAGAGACAGAGACAGCTCGAGTGGCGGAGGGTCAGGGAGAGGGAGAGAATCTCAAGAAGCATCCGTGCTCAAGTACAGAGCCTGACTTAGGGTTTGACCTCACAAAACTGGGAGGTTGTTATGACCTGAGCCAACCCCAAGAATCAGACACTTAACCAGCTGAAACACCCAGGTGCCCCTCTAGATTCATAATTTTTAAGTCACTCATCCTCTTCATTTCTTTTCTGATAGTCTTCGTGAGATCATTTGCTTGGTATTCAGCAGCTACAAACACACATTTAAAGCTTTTGAGAGAGCGGTGCCTGGGTGGCTCAGTCAGTTGAGCGTCTGACTTCAGCTCACGTCATGATCTCACAGTCCATGAATTCAAGTGCCATGTCAGGCTTTGTGCTGACAGCATGGACGCTGCAGCCGGCTTCCAATACTATGTCTCCCTCTCTCTCTGCCCCTTCACCGCTCAGCTCATCGTCTGTCTCTCTCTCAAAGATTAAACATTTTAAAATTAAAAAAAAAAAAAAAAAAGGAAATAGGGGCACCTGGGTGGCTTAGTCAGTTTTAAGCGTCCAGTTTTGGCTCAGGTCATGATCTCGCGGTTTGTGAGTTCTAGCCCCACATCGGGCTCTGTGCTGACAGCTGAGAGCCTGGAGCCTGCTTGAGATTCTGTGTCTCCATCTCTCTTTGCCCCTCCCCCACTTGTGCTCTGTCTCTCTCTGTCTATCAAAAATAACTAAAATGTAAAAAATAAAAAATAATAAAAAATAAATCTTTTGAGAGAATAAAGTGCACTGGGGAGATTACTATGATTATTTTGTTATAACATTGTTACTATTATTAATGCTACTATTTGTACTCCCATCATCACTACAACTATGGTTATCACCCAATGTCTAGAGTGCACAAAACCCAAACCATTAAAAGCAAGTAAGTAAAAGAAGACCCTCCTAAGGGAGTTATCTTTTTTAACCCAAATCACCTTTTTAAGTTACCTTTAACATCTCAGTGGTCTGTAACTGAGTTTCACCTTCTTCAGAAGTGGTATTTCAGGTGGTTCTGGTAACAGCACAGATACTTCCCTGCTCAACAAAAGATAATCAATGACTCTTAGCATCCAAATCAAAATTATTCTAAGGATCTTTGTTGGTTCGTTATAGCCTCTGTAGCAGATTCTGGATATTCTCAAAAGTTTAGAAGTTCTTGGGGCACCTAGGTGACTCAGTTGGTTAAACATCTGACTTCAGCTCAGGTCATGATCTCCATGCTTACAGAGTAGAGCCTGCTTGGGATTCTGTCTCCCTCTCTGTGTGTCTCTCCTGCTCTCACATGCTCACTGTCTCTCTCTCTCTCAAAATAAAATAAATAAACATAAAAAAAAAAAGTTGAGAAGTTTGTGATTACAGGGGCACTTGGGTGTCTCAGTCAGTTAAATGTCCAACTACGACTCAGGTAATGATCTCACGGTCCATGGGTTCGAGCCCGTGTTGGAATCTGTTCTGACAACTCAGAGCCTGGAGCCTGCTTTAGATTCTGTCTCCTTGTTTCTCTGCCCCTCCCTTCTCTGTCTCTCTCTTTCAAAAATAAATAAACATAAAAAAAAGTAGTTATTGATTATAGTCTCATTTCCATTTATCCCTAACCAGGGAACTAGGAACCTGGCAAAAGGAATGAAATCCTGAGTTATGAAAGCCTCCTAGAATGTCCTTTCTTGATGCTATAAATTCAGGAAAGTCAACCAATAAGGTTTCTCAGTCTGTTTTTGAACATTTAAGGGCATAGTTAGGTAACCCCAAGAGGCTTGTCCTATGTGCCAGCCATCTAGGCATTCAAAGACCCAAGGAAAATTATTACAACCACAGAGAAGATAAACCCTGTCAGGGCACAAACCACTCCTGCTAAGTAGCAGTGTTAATGGACAAATCACTTTTTGATGACAAATATATGAATCTGAATGGTCCCCTCCTCTCCCCACCCCTTCACCCCAGCAATGGCCTGGAAGATATACATAATGGCCTGGAAAATCCAAGCCAATGTCAGAGTAAAGGAAAGAAAGAAAAGAAGGAAGTATTTAATGTTCAGTTAAAATAGGAAGTCTTTTCTTTTTAAAAAAATTTTTTAATGTTTATTTTTGAGAGAGAAACAGTATGAGCAGGGAAGGAACAGAGAGAGAGGGAGACACAGAATCCAAAGCAAGCTTTAGGCTCTGAGCTGTCAGCACAGAGTCCTGCAAAGGGCTTGAACTCATGAACCATGAGCTCATGACCCGAGCCAAAGTTGCACACCCAACGACTGAGCCACCCAGAAGCCCCTAAAATAGGAAGTCTTGATCTGATCTCTTGGGAGGAGACAATCTACAACAATATCAGCTATTTCTATTCTTTGTCAATTCATCATCATCATCATTATTATTATTATTATTATTTTATTATCATTATTATTATTATCATTATTTTATTTTATTTGAGAGAGAGAGAGAACATGCAAATGGGGGAAAGGGGCAGAGGGGGAGAGAAAATCTTAAGCAGGCTCCCCGCTCAGTGCATATCCTGACAGGCTCAGGTCGTAATGTCATAGCTTGTGAGTTTGAGCCCCATATTCAGGCAGCATGCAGTCTGCCTGGGATTCTCTCTCACCCTCTGTCTCTCTGCCCCTCTCCTGTTTTCTCTCTCACTCTCTCTCAAAAATAAATAAGTAAATTTTAAATAAATGAATAAATAAATAAATTTTATTTTTAAGTTATCTCTACATTCAACATGTGGCTTGAATTTACAACCCTGTGATTTTTTCCCCTTTATTTTAGAGAGAGACAGCACAATCAGGGAAGAGGGCAGAGGTAGAAAGAGAGAATCTCAAGCAGGCTCCATGCTCAATGCAGAGCCTGACATGTGACTTGATCCTACAACTCTGGGATCATGACCTGAGTCAAAACTAAGAGTTGCACACTCAACCAACCACCTGAGGTTAAGAGTCACAGGCTCTAGGGGCGCCTGGGTGGCTCAGTTGGTTAAGTGTCTGACTTTGTGCTGACAACCTGGAGCCTGCTTTAGGTTCTGTGTCTCCCTCTCTCTCTGCCCCTCCCCTGCTCATGCTCTATCTGTCTCTGTCTCAAAAATAAATGAAAACATTAAAAAAAAGGATAAAAAAAAAAAAAAGAGTCACAGCCTCTGTTGACTGAGCCAGCCAGGTGTCCCTACAATTATCCACACTTCTTTTAACAAAGAAAATCACAGTAAAATAAATTTGTTTGCCTTAATCTTGCCTGACTATTTACATAGTGCAGCAAGAATAGCAATGGACCTGGGCAACTGGGTAGCTCAGCTGGTTAAGCATCCAATTTCCACTCAGGTCGTGATCTCACGGTCCAGTCTGTGAAGTTTGAGCCCCACATCAGGCTCTGTGCTAACAGCTCCAAACCTGCAGCCTGCTTCAGATTCTGTGTCTCCCTCTCTTTTATCCCTCCCTCCTCATGCTCTGTGTCTCTCAAAAATTAGTAAACATTAAAAAAAAGGAATAGTAATGGACCATATAAGCTATTTTAAAGATGGCTTTCCTGGACTTTTTTTTTTTTTAAGTTTTTATTTATTTAGGTGACATGTACACCCAGCTTGAGCTCATGACTCTGAGTGGTATGTTTTTCCAATTGGGCCAGTCAGGTGCCCCTGGAAATTTTTATAAGGGAACTCAGATTGAATTCTTTTGTCATGAAAAGAATACTTAAGAGTTTCTGAATTCTCGGGGATCATGTAGGGGAAAAAAGTAAAAAAAAAATGTTTCAGGGGCATCTAGGTGGCTCAGTCAGTTGAGCATCTAAGCTTTTGTCATGATCTTGCAGTTCATCAGTTTGAGCCCTGCATCAGGTTCGCTGCTGTTAGCGTGGAACCCACTATGGATCCTTTGTACTCCCCTTGCCAAATAGATATTTACACTCAACCTATTTTATACTTAGCCTCCAAATTTCTTCCATTTTTCTGAGTTTCCCTTCTCCCCTTTGACCTCCTGTCTTTTAGAACAAATTTTTGATTGGTGCCAGGTTACTCAGTTGGTTAACCATCTGACTTCATCTCAGGTCACGATCTCATAGTTTATGATTTCAAGACCCTTGTCAAACTCTGTGCTGAGAGCTCAGAACCTGGAGCCTGTTTCAGATTCTGTGTCTCCCTCTCTCTGCCCCTCTCCTGATCACTCTCTGTCTCTTTCTCTCAAAAATAAATAAACATTAAAAAAAATTTTTTTAATTCTAGTTTGTTATCATAGGGCAATATTAATTTTAGGAGTGGGTCTCTTTGTTTTGCTCCATTGAGGTACATTTGTATCCTTTTGCAAAATCATGCTGCCTAGGTTACTGTAGCTTTTTTTTTTTAAATTTTGATTTAGATTTATTTATTTTATTACTTTTTAAAACTTACATCCAAGTTAGTTAGCATATAGTGCAACAATGATTTCAGGGGTAGATTCCTTGATACCCCTTACCCATTTAGCCCATCTCCCCTCCCACAACCCCTCCAGTAACCCTCAGTTTGTTCTTCATATTTATGAGTCTCTTCTGTTTTGTCCCCCTCCCTGTTTTTATATTATTTTTGTTTCCTTCCCTTGTGTTCATCTGTTCTGTGTCTTAAAGTCCTCATATGAGTGAAGTCATATGATATTTGTCTTTCTCTGACTGACCAATTTCACTTAGCATAATACCCTCCCGTTCCATCCACGTAGTTGCAAATGGCAAGATTTCATTCTTCTTGATTGCTGAGTAATACTCCATTGTATATATACCACATTTTCTTTATCCATTCATCCATCGATGGACATTTGGGCTCTTTCCATACTTTGGTTATTGTTGATAGTGCAGCTGTAAACATTGGGGTGCATGTGCCCCTTTGAAAGAGCATACCTGTATCCCTTGGATAAATACCTAGTAGTGCAATTGCTGGGTCATAAGGTACTTCTATTTTTAATTTTTTGAGGAACCTCCATACTGTTTTCCAGAGTGGCTGCACCAGCTTGCATTCCCACCAACAATGGAAAAGAGATCCTCTTTCTCTGCATCCTCACCAACATCTGTTGTTGCCTGAGTTGTTAATGTTAGCTGTTCTGACAGGTGTGAGGTGGTATCTCTTTGGGGTTTTGATTTGTATTTCCCTGATGATGGGTGATGTTGAGCATTTTTTCATCTGTCATTTGGCTATCTGGATGTCTTCTTTGGAAAAGTGTCTATTCATGTCTTTTGCCCATTTCTTTACTGGTTTATTTGTTTTTTGCATGTTGAGTCTGATAAGTTCTTTATAGATTTTGGATACTAACCCTTTATCTGATATGTCATTTGCAAATACCTTCTCCCATTTCATTGGTTGCCTTTTGTTTTGCTGATTGTTTCCTTCTCTGGACAGAAGGTTGTTATTTTGATGAGGTCCCAGTAGTTCATTTTTGCTTTTGTTTCCCTTGTCCAGAGATGTGCTGAGTAAGAAGTCACTGCAGCCAAGATCAAAGAGGTTTTTGCCTGCTTTCTTCTCTAGGATTTTTATGGCTTCCTGTCTTGCATTTAGGTCTTTCATCAATTTCGAGTTTGTTTTTGTGTATGGTGTAAGAAAGTCGCCCAGGTTCATTTTTCTGCATGTTGCTGTCCAATTTTCCCAGCACCACTTGCTGAAGAGACTGTCTTTATTGCATTGGATATTCTTTCCTGCTTTGTCAGAGATTAGTTGGCCATACATTTGCGGGTCCATTTCTGGGTTCTCTATTCTGCTCCATTATTCTGTCTGTTTTTGTCCCAGTTACCATACTGTCTTGATGATTATAGCTTTGTAATACAACTTGAAGTTTGTAGGTTACTGTAGCTTTATAATTTGCCTTGTGGTTGGGTAGTATAAATTATCTAGAGGCATCTGGGTGGCTCAGTTGGTTAAGTGACCTACTCTTGATTTAGGTCACTAAACCTAGTCTAGTGCAGACAGAGTTTGCTTAGAATTTTCTCTCTCTCTCTCCCTCTCCCTCTGTCTCTTCCCCGCTCTTGTGCATATGCCCTCTCTCTCTCAAAATAAATAAACTTTTGGGGTGCCTGGGTGGCTCAGTTGGTTGAGTGTCTGACTTCTGCTCAGGTCACAATCTCATAGTTCATAGGTTTGACCCCTGCTTCAGGCTTTGTGCTGATAGCTCAGAATCTGGAGACTACTTGGGATTCTGTGTCTCCCTCTTTCTACCCCTCCCCTGCTCATGCTGTCTCTGTCTCAAAAACAAGTAAATGTTAAAAAAAATTTTTTTAAAGAATCAACTTCTTAATATATATGAAAGAGTTTGCTAGAATTTTGATTGCGATTTTTATTTTCTTTGAGGTTGCTTTGAATCTATAAATGAAGTGAGAAAGAAATGCTATTTTAATAAGACTGAGTTTTTTAATCCATATTTATTTCTATATACCTTTGATTTCTTTAATTAGAGTTTTGTAGTTTCCTTTGATTTCTATTTTATTAAGTGTGTTAAGGTGTATTTCATGACCTAGAATGTGGTCTGTGTTAGCAAATATACACGTATATTCACTTGAAAAGAATGTATACTCACCTGGTACATGCTGTAGTATTCTGTAAAGGTCAATAAGATAAAATTCATTGATAGTGCTGTTCAGGCCTAAACTATACCTTGCCTGCTTGATTATCAATTGCTGAAAGAGTGGTATTGAGATTTTCACCTGTAACAGTGATTGGTGTAGTTCTCTTGTGGTTCTGTGAACTTTTGACTATCTCTTTTTTAAGTGCATACATATAAAGGATTTTTAATTGCTCTTGGATAATTATTGGAGAATTGGTCCCTTTATAACTGTGTAATGACCATTTTTATCCTTGATAATTTTCCTGTTCTGAAGTCAAATTGTTTGAAATTAACACAGCTCCCCTGGCTTTCTTTTAATGTGTTATAATGACATATCTTCATTCATCCCTCTACTTTTAACATATCTATGTCTTTATATTTAAGATGAATTTCTTATGATGTGTATGCAGATTTTGTTGTTTTTGGTGTTTTATTATAATTCACTGAAACAATCTATTTTAACTGGTTTATTTAGACCAATTTTATTTAACATGAAATTGACATGGTTGGATTAATATCTACTGTGTATTATCTGTCACATTTTCTATTTGTTGCACTTCCTCATTTTCTTTCTTTCTCCTCTGGTATCAATTGATCATTTTAGTATGATCTCTCTTAGTATGTTAATTATTCCTCTTTTTTTTAAAAATAAAAACTTCATGGGATGTCTGGCTGGATCAGTCAGTAGAACATGAAACTCTTGCTCTCGGGGTTGTGAGTTTGAGCCCTATCCTGGGTATAGAGATTACTTAAAAATAAAATCCTAGAAAAAATAACCTTCAAAAAAATAAAAGTAAAGTTCTTGGGGTACCTAGCTGGGTCAGTGGGTAATCGTGTGACTCTTCATCTTAGTGTTGTGAGTTATGAGCTCCATGCTGGGTGTAATGATCATTTACAGTGAAATTCTAGATGGGTGCCTGGGTGGCTTAGTCAATTAAGCCTCCAGGTCATGATCTTGCAGTTTGTGAGATCCAGCCCTGCATCAGATCTGTGCTGACAGCACAGAACCTGCTTAAGATTCTCTCTCCCCCTCCCTTATGGGTGTGGCACGTGCACCCTTTCTCTCTTTCTCTCTCAAAATAAATACACTTTATTTTTTTTTTTATGTGTACTTATTTTTGAGAGAGAGAGAGAGAGAGAGAGAGAGAGAGAGGTGGGGAGAGAGAGAAAGAGAGACACAGAATCCAAAGCAGGCTCTAGGCTCTGAGCTGTCAGCATAGAGCCTGGCGTGGGGCTAGAACTCATGAACTGTGAGATCATGACCTGAGCCACAGTCAGATGCTTAACCGAGATACCCAGGTGCCCCTCTTTTTTTTTTTTTTAAGTTGCCATTTTTTGCTTGTCCTTTCTTTATCAATTTTCTGATGTATATAAATTTCCACCTTTTTTTGCCAGGGCAAATCTGCTTAATTAATTAATTTATTAACTTTTGTTTAGCTGAGAAAATCTGCATTTTCCTTAAACTCTGAATTTAACTAGATACAGAATTCTAGGTTTTTGTGGGTTTTTTTTTTTAGCCTTTTGAATATTGTACTCTATTTTCTTCTTGATTTCATTGTTTATGACAAGAAGTCTAATGTGTTTTTATCCTTGTTTCTATCTCAGTGTAAGGTATTCTTCTCTCTGGCATCTTTCAAGATATTCTCTTTTGTCTTTGATTTGCCACAGTTTGAATATATTAATGCATATGTGTAATTATTGTGTATTTATCTTGCTTGCTGCTCATTGAGATTCTTGGATTAATGGCTTGGTGTTATCAATTTTTAAGAGCTCTTGCTCGTAAAAGGGCACCTGGCTAGCTCAGTCATTGGAGCATACAACTCTTGATTTCAGGGTCATGAGTTTAAGGCCCACATTGGGTATAGAGATTACTTAAAAATAAAATCTTAAAAAAGAATTCTTGGGATTAATATTTCAAATATTTCTTCTCTATTATCTTTATTTTGGTATTCTAATTTCATATATGTTGTATGTTTTGAAATTGTTTCTTAGCTGTTGGAGTTTTTTGCCTTTGTATTTCAGTTTGGCAATTTCTATTTACTTTATGTATTTCTATTGATACATTTTCAAGCTTATTGATTAATTCTAGTCTTTGCTTTTGATTCTCTCAGAGTTTCTATTCTCAGCTTTTATTACCCATCTGTTTTTGCATATTGTCTACTTTGTCTACTAAAACTGCTAACATATTAAATCTACTTCATTTAAATTTCCTGCCTGATACTTCCAAAATTTGTATTACATCAGAGTCTGGTTCTGATTCTTGCTTTTCTTTAAATACATTTTTTTCTTGTCTTTTCAGTCTGCCTTGATATTTTTGTTGAAAGACAGGCATGATATGTGGAATGATAAGACTGAAGAAAATAAACCTTTAAATGTGAAACCGTTAAACTAGATATGGTTGGGCTGTTTTAAATGTTTGTGGTAGATTTTTAAAAAAAATTTAAATATTATATTTCTTTTGAGAGAGAGAAAGTGCAAGTGGGGGAAGGGCAGAGAGAGAGAGGAGGACAGAGGATCCGAAGTGGGCTCCATGCTGACAGCAGTGAGCCTGATATGGGGCTTGAATTCATGAACCATCAGATCATGATCTGAGCTGATGTTGGATGTTTAATTAACTGAGCCATCCAAGAACCTCAGTGCTTTTAATGCCAGAGACTTAAAGTTCTCCTAGTGTCCTGTCTTTAAATTTCACCCCTCTTTTGCCTTTGGGTTTCCATAAGAATTCCTTCTTAAGTAGAATGTGTCTTGCAGCTCTTTCATCTGTAATTCAGTATTTTTAACTGGCCCCTGTTGATGCATTAGTAAGGAGTTGGGGAGCTAAAGTAGTCTAAAATGTTATGATTAAATTGATCTTTGTAGGTCTATGTTCCCGGGCTTTTTTATTTATTTATTTTTTAAGTTTATTTTGAGAAAGAGCATGCGAGCAAGGGAGAGGGGCAGAGAGGCAGAGAGAGAGAGAATCCCAAGCAGGGTCTGTACTATCACTGCAGAGCCCAATGTGAGGCTGGAACCCATGAACCATGAGATCATGACCTAAGCTGAAATCAGTAGTTGATGCTTAACTGAGTCACTCAAATACCCCATTCCTGGGCTTTGATTTTCACAAATGTGTAAGTGTTCCTTTTCTTTCTGCCTTTTTTCTCCCTCTTAGATGAGATAGGACAGGTGGAGGATGTTAGATATGGGTAATTGTATTCCCATACAATTGAGATAAGTTGTAGATTTTGAGATTCTGATAGTCTTTTTCTTTGGAGATTAGATATTTGTCATGGAGTATGTATGTGATGTATTTTATAATGGTTATTTTTCCATACTTTTGCCAAAAATAGATGACTTTTCCTTACTCCTAATTTACAAAACTTGGTGTGATTCCTAGAGTTAAAAACCATGAAAGTGTAGCTCACTTTCACTAATACTGTGGCTTCAAGTGGTTTCTGACACAACAGTCCACATTCAGCCTCCAACAATACATTAAAACTACCATTGAAGGGACCTCCCAAATTCATGGTTCTAGCAGCTTCTGCTTCAGATAAACTGATATTAGTCATGTTTTTCTGCATTTGTCATTTGCTTCAGATTTTTTTCTCATCTAGCTTGTCTTTTATTATATGTAATAGTATACAATTATATTGGTGATTTATATATATTTTACATATATTTGTGTGTGTATATATGTAAAATATAAATATATGTACACATGTATTTTTCTATATTTATACATGTATATCATACATACACATACATACACACACACCTCAATTTCTGCAAAATTACATGTTGACTGAAAGCAGAGAATATCTTTAGTTTTTCATCTCTGTGGTATGACTATTTTTAAGCTAGGTTAATGACTGCATAAATATATGTATTTTTTGTACTATGAATGCTTTGCATGCATATTAATTTTTTGAACATTCAAAATTTAAAAATCAAAAATCTTTCAATCCATTGTGTGTTTAATTTTGTGAGTAAGCCTTCAGTTTGTATCTTCTTCTGTATGTTAGATTGGAGGTTTTTTGTTTTTTCAGGCTTTTCTTGTTGCACTATTTGTAGATTAAATGAAGGCTTGTGATTATAATCCTTAATTTGAATGTTTACTTAAGAATGTATGGTTCAGACAGAAAAAATCATCATAGCTCTTTTGTTCATCATACTAGTGCTAGAAAAGGGAAAATGGAATTCACAGACTGCCATCCCATTTTTTTTTTAAGTTTAAATTATTTATTTTTAAAAGAAATTCAAAATTCAAAATTTAGAAAGCATGAGCAGGCGAAAGGAAGAGAGAAGGGGACAGTGGATCCCAAGGAGGTTCTACACTGCATAGAGACCCACGTAGGGCTTGAACTCACAAACCAAGATCATGACCTGAGCCCAAACCAAAAGTCAGATGCTTAACTGACTGAGCCACCAAGGTACCTCCATCAACCCATTCTTGAAGTGTTCTTAAATCAATCATATGTTCTTTTTCATAATGCAAAGAGAAATATTATTATCCTGCTTTAGTCAAATCCTGATTTGAAATATTTTTTAAAGAGACTTGAAAGAGAGAGAGATCATAAAAAGGTGAGGGGCAGAGACAGAGGGAGGGAGAGAATCCCAAGCAGAGTCCATACTGCTATCAGAGCAGAGCCTGATGAGGGGCTGGAATTCATGAACTACAACATCATGACCTGAACCAAAATCAAGGGTGGGATACTTAACCAGCTGAGCCACCCAGGTGCCCAGAAATGTTAGAGCTCTTAAAAGGAGGAAGATACATCCATGGGCTAGGAAATTCAGACAACTGTCACAGTTACTGGATTTTGGGTCAAATCTGGAAACATTAAGATGATAATTTATTAAGGGGGACAGGAAAGACATTTTATGAAGTGTAGCAATGAGAATGAGGGAGAATACACTGAATTGTGAAGAAGTTTGACAAAAAAAATCAAAGATATTTTATAAACAATTATACAATGAATGGAAAGTTTCGAGAGACAGTTCATTTATTCACTCAAACAAAGCAATCAGTAAGAATCCACACTGGGGAACCTGAGTGGCTCAGTCAGTTGTGTGTTCAACTTTGGCTTAGGTCATGATCTCATGGTTCTTGAGTTTGAGCCCTACATTGGGCTCTCTGTTCTCAGCTCAGAGCCCACTTTGGGCTTTTGATCCACTGTCCCCCTCTCTTTAGTCCTCCCTGGTCATGCCTGTGTGAGCACATGCGCTTTCTCTCAAAAATAAAGATTAAAAAAAAATCCACATCACGCTCCTAGGTAGTGGGAATATGGTGATAAACAAGACACTGAACCTTTGACCTTGTGGAGCTTACCTTCTTTATGTGTGGTGGGGATGACATCCTCAAATCAGCCTGACCTTCATTCCTGAGTGGCTCTAAGCGTTGACTAAGCCACAGGTCTAGGAGTCTTGGTTTTATTTCCTAATGTGGCGTTGAGTTTGATATGGAGGACAGTGATGCCCAGCTACTTGCACCTCTGGGCTACACACTGGGCACCAATATGGCAGCACAGGGAGAGGACTTTATTTTTATCTTACCAGTCACATGGCAGAGAGTTTCCTTGCCAGAAAGATCAGTGATACAGACAAAAGTGTCACTGAAAGATGCAGAAATGTGGCAGACACATTTTTTCCTTTAGTTACCTTCAGTCCAAGGCCAATGACCCATCCTTCATTCTTTTGCTTTTCCTCACAATGCCATTTCTGCACATCTTCTTCAAATATCACCTCTGGAAGAAGAACTAAAATTTATTGTTAAAAGTTTTTTTGTTGTTGTTGTTTTGGTAGAAATAAAACACAGTTGTCTGGGTCTTCAAGCTATCTTTAGGGTAAACGTGTCTCTACATACAGTAAAAAGATTCAGGAGTTCATCTTATGCCAAGTACTGCCTAGACTCTTTAGATACAATAATTTATTTAATCCTCATACATTTTCCTCATTTTACACATGAAGCAAATGAAACACATGGATAAATGACTTTCCAAAGGCAAATAGAGAGTAAGTGGTAGAGCTGCTATGGTTATGCTCTTACCAAATAACTATGAACTATGAAGTATGATTGAGCCAATGCTGACCTTGATCTATCCCATGACCCTGGGATCTTGACCTGAGCCAAATCAAGAATTAAGACACTCACCTGACTGAGCCACTCAGGTGTGCCTGACTGCATTTTTTTTTTTTTTTTTAACTGACTTTAGTGGTGCCTGGGTGGTTAAGAGTTGGGATCTTGATTTTGGTTTAGGTCATGGTCTTGCAGTTCATGGGTTCAAGCCCTGTATTGAGCTTCTGCACTCAGAGGAGCAGAGCCTGTTTGATATTCTCTCTTCTCCCTCTGACCTTTGCCTACTCTCTTTCTCAAAATAGGTAATAAAAAAAAAATTAAATAAAAAAAATATACATATATGTATATATATATATACACATGTATATATACATATATACATACATATATATATGTATGTATATATATATGTATATATGTATGTATATATATACTGACTTTAAAATAAAGCCATAGTTCTTAATTCATGATGGTTTTGGATTAGGGCAAGAAAGTAAGTAAACGGCATTCTAAAGTACACCCTACACACTCTGAGAAAGTTTCTTGCTTCTAGAATAGAAACACCAAAACTACCTGTGAAGTTTGTTGTGTGGGAAGAATATTTTCCTCACTCTCTTAGGTTCTTCTGCTAGGTCTGTGAAATGAACTAACAACAGAGAGGCTTGGGATTCTCTTTCCCTGTCTGCCCCTCTTCTGCATACACACATACACACACACACTTTCTCTCTCTTACTCTTAAGAATTTTACATGGCATGTTTCATAGAAAGAGAATGATCCCCTCCCAGTGGGAAGCCTTGGAGATTTTTATACACCATTAGAGCAAAAGAGGATAAATTTTATTTAAAGTTAAAAAAAAATTTTTTTTAACATTTATTTATTTTTGAGACAGAGAGAGACAGAGCATGAATGGGGGAGGATCAGAGAGAGAGGGAGACACAGAATCCAAAGAATCAGGCTCCAGGCTCTGAGCTCTCAGAACAGAGCCTGACGCAGGGCTCAAACTCATGGACCACAAGATCATGACCTGAGCCAAACTCAGATGGTTAACCGACTGAGCACCCAGGCGCCCCTAAAGTTTTTAAAAAAATGTTTATTTTGAGAGAGAGAGAGAGAGAGCAAGTGCACGCATGTGTGTGCATTTGTGTGTAACGGAGAAGGGCAGAGTGAGAAGGAGAGAAAGAATCCCAATGAGGCATCATGCCTAGCACAGAGACCGACATGGAGTTTGAACTCACGAAACATGACATCATGATCTGAGCTGAAATCAAGAGTCAGATGCTTAACTGACTGAGCCACCCAGGGGCCCTGTTTTAAAGTTTAAGTTATCTCTATACCCAGTGTGGATCTCGAACCCACGATGCTTAGATGAAGAGTCACTGAACCAGCAAGTTGACCCAAGGTAAATTAAAAGTGACAAGACCAAGGGAAAGGACTTTGAGCTTCAAAGGGTGGCACCTTGTGGGAAGGCAAATACATGGGTAAACAATAGTAGATAAGGGCTCATTAGTAGTTTGTCTCTGTAGATTTGTTCAGTGCCAACTCTTCTCCAGTGATAAGTGTGAAGGAGTGACAGGAACAGGATCACAAAGGGGACTTATGATCTGTTTTCAGGCAGATATAGGGAATGTGAGAGCTCATACCGTGTCTACCTTTTGTTTGTTGACTTCAACTCATAACCCTCATGCCTGGGTGGTACATTTTGGGGTGGCATATTTTGATCGGTCATATTGTCAACACTGGAGACATCATTAATAATATGGTAAAAGATGCAGTACACAAGAAATGAGAATGTATATGAACGATTTATTTCCTTTTATTTGCATCTTTAAGCAAGTTTCTTAATATAATAATGAACTAACTAAATGCCTGTTAGTTCTAAAGCACCTTTCATTTTCATAAAGAATGCTCCTGGAAATGTAGTTAGGGGTCTTCAAGGAAAAATTTTTGGCATTTACAGCGGGGCTGATCTCTCAGCATTTAGCAACTGGAAGAACTTTTTGAAATCATGACAACTGTACTTCTCAATATTTTAGATTCACCAAAATCATGTTTTTTGTTTGTTTTGCATGACGCAGTTGAAGTGGCTTTTAACTCAACAAAGGTTACACACATAACTTACAGGTTTCTGGGTCATAGGCTACATTTATAGACTTAGTCTCTAGGAAAGGAAAAAAAACTTTGCCTTAAAAACTCTCCAGGTAGTCCTTCACGTACTTCAAAGTGAACTCTTCAGCTGGCCTAAGTATAATAGCCCTACGAAAATAGTAATTTGAAGTGGATTTAAAATTCACCTTATAGGAGATCCTGGGGACTCAGTTAAGTGTCTGCCTCTTGGTTTTGGCTCAGGCCATGATCTCACAGTTCACAGACTGTGTCCCGCATCAGGCTTTGCGCTGAGAGCCCGGAACCTGCTTGGGATTCTTTCTTTCTTCCTCTCTCTCTGCCCCTCCCCCGCTTGTGTGTGTGTGCCCTTGCTCTCAAACTAAGAAAAAAAAAATTCACCTTAGTGAATAGTTTAAAAATATGCTGAAAATAATTATTTTTAACATTCTCTTATCTTTCTAGGTAGAGATTCACTGACCATGATGCAATCAGAATTAATGTTGAAAACTGACCTCTATACTTTAGAGTCAATATATAATGCAAAGACAGAGTCTGAGATAAAAAGGAATAGCTTTATTGCTTTGCCGGGCAAAAGACAGTGCAGCAGACAGTGGTCTTCAAAAAGCTGCAAGGCTTTGTGGAAGAAGGGGCTGGATTGTTTTATAGGAAAATATGGGATCTGGCCAGTTTTGACAGGAATTGTGTCTGTGCTGCCACCCTTCTTCTTCACTTCTTTACGGTGTTACCAGGTTCTTGTAACAGAGGCTAAGAAGGGAGGAGAGGAAGAGAAGAAAAAGGTTACTTTAAAATTGAGCTTTGCTGTAGCATTAGTGCATTTTACTTTTGTTCAGCTTTATGCATTTACATGGTTTCAGTATACCACTGTTATTTTAAGTGTTCTGTTTCTATGGAAGAGGGGCATCATACTCATCTGGTTGCTTCCTGTCAGGGGACTTTTATGGTGGAAAACTTGAATTTGCTTTTCCCAGTTACCCTTTCTGGCTTTTAAGATGGATAGGGTATGTTTACAGACATAAGGCACAGAACAAAGGATAACCTTTAGCAGTGCATACATTCCTGGGATTTCTAGAAGAAAACAAGAAATCCCCAAGAATTTAACTCCATCTGGGATCCATGAGAATAGACCTGAGAACCAGTTGGTCAGAACTTGTCCATTCCTTCCAATATAGGAGTTTGATGAGCTAGAGATTGTTGCATCCAGGTTGTAACCTAATGTTGCATTTTTCCCACACCAGTCTCAGCTTGGTAAGTATTTACATATGCATCGCAGGATGTATTTGCAATTGTACAAACACCTCCTTGGTTGGCCAACATATAATCTGAGGCCATGCAATTCCGAATTACTTCTGTGAGGATAATATATTATCCTGAACCTATAATCACTGTGTGGGATCGGGAAGCTTCAGCAGTAGTCCCTTGTCCATTAAGGTGACTGGGTAAACTTCCTTACTGGATGTACAAGTGTGTCACAGTAATACAGTGCACACTGTGCTCTCAGAAGGCAAATCCAGCACTCAGTGGCCCATTTGGATGAGTACAAGGCCTGAACAGGGTGAACTAGGGAATTATCTCTCCATCCTAAAGAGAAGGCAAATAGAAAGTAAAGTATCATTGCACCGTTACTCATTTTTATTTTCTTAAATAAGTATTTCAAATCTCCCAAGGGTTGACTTTTCTTTGGGACTGGTTCCGTTTAACCTGAATATGGTGCACCAAGGTTAATTTATTCCAGCCAACTTGAGGGATACGTGGGTTGTCAAGAGAACATTGTATGGTCCTTTCCGTTTCTCTTCCAACTGATGATCTGGGCCCTGTTCTTTCCTCATGTTGAATGAGGAAGCCTAGCTGCAAGCCTTAAAAGTTTTGTGGTGCTTCTGGTTGGGCTGGATTTCTGAAAGAAACAAACTCATGCATAGTTATTATTAGTAACTGATTCAATTGTTGAATATATCATTTTAGTTTTATTTATTGAACCAAGTGTGTATTTTCCCTCCTACCTTGGGGTGTTAGGACTGACCTATAATACATAATCTCTTGAGGCTTAGTTGGAGCCCATTTCTAGGGGTCATTCAGATGCAGAGAAGGGCAATTGATAGAACTTGATCCCATTTCAGTTGTTTATCGGTAGAGCTTTTTGTCTTTTCTAAAGTAGGATTCATTTTGGGGCGCCTGGGTGGCTCAATCAAGTGACTCTGGGTCAGGTCACAATCTCACAATACATGGGTTCGAGCCCTGGGTAGGGCTGTGTGCTGAGTTTGGCACCTGGAGCCTGCTTCAGATTCGGTCTCCCTCTGCCCCTCCCCAACTAACACTCTGTCTCTGAACAGTAAACATTTTTTTTTTTTTTTTAAGTAGGATGATTATTATTATTATTTTTTTTCCTATAGAGTGGGGCTTCCATGATGCATGTAATTTCCATTGAATGCCCAAACCTTGCTTATTCATGGAGTTGCTACTGTAGTAAAGGAGGGTCCATTATCACTTTGGATAGAGGTAGGGACCCTATAACTTGGATTTAACTTCCTTAAGGAACACTTTGACAACCTTCTCAATTGCCTTTTCACTTCATGTGGGGAAAGCCTCCACATAGCCCAAGAAGATATACACAGAAACTAGTAAGCATGGAAAGTCCCCAGTAGTTTGTGGGATTTGGGTTAAATCAGTGTGCCAGTCATAATAAGGGCATTCTCCCATATGTTATATTCCCACTGGCAAATTTCTTTTATTAACTTTTAGATTATTCCTTAGGCAGACAGGGCAAATGTGATATCAAGCAGTATCACAAGACCACGAGAACTGATTCCCATTAATGATTAGGGTACCACCAGTCAAATTCGTATTCCTCTACCCTTTTGTTGTCCTCATCTTACACAGGAGTAAACTGGATCAAATCCACTTGGGGCAATAGGCTCCTTCAAACTGATGACTGGCTGTTGCTCATTTGTCTGCTCTATCTGCTGCTTGATTACCTTGAACCACACAAGAGTCTATTTTTTTTTTTTTTTTTTAATGTTTATTTTTGAGGGAGAGACAGAGAGAGAGCGTGAAAGGTGGAGGGGCAGAGAGAGGAGTCACAGACTCTGAAGCAGGCTCCAGGCTCTGAGCTGCCAGCACAGAGCCTGACGTGGGGCTCAAACCCACGGACCTGGAGATCATGACCCAAACTGAAGTCAGATGTTCAACTGTCTGAGCCACCCAGGTGCCCCAGGAGTCTAATTTTTGATGTCCCAGGTAGTGCATGCTAGCCATGGCCTTTGGCTCAGATTGAGTTTGCATGACAGCACATATCTCTGGGATATATTCAATATCCTGATTTCCTGCTGTCAGCAAACCCCACCCATCCCATGTTACCCTGTTGATACTGCACCACCATAAACTGTATTTAGAAATCTATATAGACATTTTTTTCCCAAGGGAAAGTTGCAAAGCTTGTGGGGGTTTAATTCTGCCTTTTTTGCTCATGTGCCCTGGGGGTGGGAGATTGTGAAGTACTCTTGCTTCACAACCCCCTGGCCATTCACCATGCCATAATGTGCTTAGCAGTGTTTGTGGTCAAGAAAACCACCATTAGTAAAAAAGTGCGAGTCAGCCTATGTCAATGGCTGGTCACATAAATCAAGCTTCCTAGAGTACATAGTTTCAAGAATTTCCAAACCATTATGGAAGAGACTTGTTTGAAACAGAAAGCAGCACAGCAGTTTATTTAAAGAGCTCATGGTCTTAAGTTTACTTATGTATTTTTAGAGAAAGAGACAGAGTGACTGGGGGAAGGGCAGAGACGGGGAGACAGAATCCCAAGCAGGCTTGGCACTATCAGCACATTGTGATGTGAAATTCGTTCCCATGAATTGTGAGATCACAACCTGAGCTGAAATCAAGTTGGACACTTAACTGACTGAGCCACCTGGGTATCCCAAGAGCTCACAATCTTTAAAGTGACATTTGGGCTATCAGAAAGTATTGCTTGGGCTTGGGGTCAACCAATAGCTTCCCCTTTATTCTAATAGTACCAACACTTGGTGGGGCACCTATATAACAATGGACTGTCCTAACCATAATATGAATTTTTCTGCTTCCTGTAGTAAGTCACAGGTGGCAGCCAGTGCACATTAGCACAGGGCAATATACCGTTACCACACTGTCCAGGGACAGGACATGGCATTTTCCCATCATTTGTATTAGCACTCCCAAGGCCAGCCTCTGCCTTTCAGGAATACACAATTTAAAATTGTTTTTCAGGGGCACCTGGGTGGCTCGGTCGGTTGAACATCTGACTTCAGCTCAGGTCATGGTCTTGTGGTTCATGAGTTCGAGGCCCACATCAGGCTCTGTGCTAACAAACAGCTCAGAGCCTTTCTTTCCCCCTCCTCTGCCTCTCAAAAATAAGTAAATGTTTAAAAAAAATTGTTTTTCATATCAGAGTGTCCTAAGGTGGTGGTGGACTAAGGTGCCCATTTTGTCTCAAAGGCCTTTTGACAATCCAGACCATACTAGGGGCTCTAAATTGAGTCCTTTTAAGGCTTCATAAAGGAGCTTAGCCATAAGGCCAAAATTCAGTATTCAGATTCTGCAAAATCAAGCCATACCCAAAACCTGCATAACTGTCTCTGATTTCTTGGAATATTCAAATCCCAGATGGCTTGCTTTCCACTAGCCATTAAACTTCAGTTTCCCTGATTTAACAGGAAATCCAGATAGGAGACTTGCTGTTTACAAATTTTAGCTTCCTAGTGGAAACCTTGTACCCATACCAGCCCAGGTGATTAAACACACTGATGGCATTTTCTAGACAATGTTCATAATCAGGTCTGGCTATTAACAGATCAACACATTGCAATAATATATCTTGGTCTACGTGTAGTCTGTAGAAGTCTTTACCTAGCTCCTTACTTGAATTAAGTAAGTGAATTTTTGAAGCCTTGAGGGAGTATAGTCCAACAATACTGGATAATGACCCATGTCTGGGTCTTGTCATTCAAAGGCAAACAGCAATTGAGACTTTCCTTCCAAAAGAATATCAAAGAAGACATCTTTTGACTCCCAACACTATAAACCATCTATAGTGTCATGGCACACTAGTCATTTGTATGGATTGTGGGATGGATATCCTAAACTTTATAGCCCTTAAATCTTGAACAAAGACATATTCCTCCAAATGGGGTTTCCTCACTGGTGAAATGGTAGGGTTACAGGGAAACTGGTAAGGGTGAATCAGTCCATGTTACTAAAACTGATTGAAAACTAGTTGTAGGCTCTTAATACTTCTTTATGTATCTATATATCTTTCTATTGATCCATCCATCCATCCATCCATCCATCCATCCATCCATCCATCCATCCATCCATCCATCCATCCAATCCATCCATCCATATTTTATAGACCCCAACCATCTATCCATCCACCCATCCATCCATCCATCCATCCATCCATCCATCCATCCATCCATCCAGTCTGTCTTGTCTTTGTCTATCTACCTACCTATCTTTAAGTGGCCTCCATGACCAATGTTGGGCTTGAACTCATGTCCCTGAGATCAAAAGCTGCATTGTCTACTGTTTGAGTTGGCCAGATACCCTGTTTCCTCCTTTAAAGCCACTGTTTAACATGAAGAAATTTTGTTTCTTCTTTCAACAGTGCTACTATTGGAGTGGCTGACTTAATTCACCCAGGTATCCCACCTGCCCAAACAGTGGTACTCACTTGTTCACACAACTCAGGTGGTCCCAGGCCGCCTTACGGTCTTCTGCATTCAATACCATCAGCTGAAGCCTTATGGCATTTTCAGGGGGATCTTGTAATCGTGATTGACATTTCTCAGATGAGAAAGTTATTTGAGCATTTAAATTGCTTTTTATAAAATATCTTGCAGAACAAGAGGAATTGGACAATCAGGCATGTGTAAAAAACTATGTCTCAACTTCTGTTTACCTCATTTACATTACAGTGGCTGTAAGAGGACACTGTTGTACCCAACCAGTGACGCTAACCATAGACAGAGTAGAAGGACTTAATGAAGTCAGCTACTATTTAAGACCGCATAGATTTCTCCAGTATTTACAAATAGTTTATCAACCCAGACTCCACGTTAAATGCATGTGGGGTTCTTGTGGGGCTATTCTAATAGGGGTCATTGATATGGCTCTAAGTGCTGGGTCCCTTCATTCACTATCCTTGTCCCATCCTTCCCCTTGAATGACCATCTGTTTCCCAGAAGTTTCAATGTGGCCTTCCTTGCCCTGTTTAGAAAATGTTGAGCAATCTCACTTCCTATGCCTTTTTTACAATAGACACATCGGTCTTTGCTCAACCTGGGATGTCCCGACTTGCCCTTTGGTTGGTCTCTTTCACCAGATGACAAAAGCAAAACTCAAATCAGCCTCACCTTTTGTTCTTCCCTAGCATTATAAGTCTTGTATATAATCTCCACCAAACAGGCTGGACACAGCACCCTCAACTTTATTTAGCTTTTGTCTGACGTCAGGAGCGCTCTGCCCAGTGAAGAACATTTTGACTAGCCGTGTATTCTCAGGGCCCTCTTCATGTAAATCAGTGTATTCAACTTTTTTTTTTTTTTTTTTAATGTTCATTCATTTCTGAGAGAGAGAGAGAGAGACAAGTGTGAGCAGGGGAGGGGCAGAAAGAGAGGGAAACACAGAATCTCAGGCAGGCTCCAGGCTGTGAGCTGTCAGCACAGAGCCCGACATGGGGCTCAAACCCATTAACTGCGAGATCATGACTTGAGCCAAAGTTGGGACACTTAACCAACTGAGCTACCCAGGCACCCTCAACCATTTTTTAAGGATCATCTCTACATGAAGAGTTTTTAGATTTCAACAAATCTGAGGCACAGAATGGACTTTGTAAGCCCAGTAATAAGTGGTTATTTGACTTTGTCTGTTTGCTCCAATGGGTAGTTGGCACATTGGGAATTGCCTTATGCCCTTATCAGGTGGATCCTGTTGAAACTGTGTGCCCTGTTGGGTCTTTGAGGGGCAGACCATGCCTGCTTCTGGGTCATGACTTGGAAAGGTCTTTCATTGATGGCAACCTCTCTCCACTCCTCCACTTAGCAATGAAGGGCAGAGGGATGAGAGAGAAACAGACTCAACCGCAGTGTTTTTTCTGTTACCAAAAAGGAGCTGTCCTAGTTATTATAAATTGGATTAAAGAGATTCACTACCCTCAAAGTTAACATGTCCTCATTCACTATTTTCCAGGGTTCTAGAGGAGTGGAACACAGGATGTTGCCATTGACATTTCCACTGCACCATCAATTTACTGCCTAGTTGTATACCATCCCTCCTATGCAACTGCACAAAGACCTGTATATGCAGAATATCATCCTCTTTCCCTTCTCAAAAAATCCAGAAGCCAGTCACAATTATATAAAACACCATGACCTTTTCTGACATACACTTATATACTCAACCAACCAGCCAAAATTCTCCCTAGGGACCTGTTACATGGAATAGAAAGGATGCCTCCCATGTTATTTCACATACAAAAACTGCATGCTGTTCAACAAATCCCAAACCTTGCCCTCTTAATGGAAGCTGGTTTTCTGGCGATGAAATCAAAGTAAGAAATCTCTGATTTCCTCTGTCCCACTAAGCCAATACCCACCTGTGTAGCACCTGCCACTTGAGAAACTGGGGCCTTAAACCTTACCTACAGTTTGGGAGAAGCTCTTGAAATACCACTTTCTCAAGTTTGAAGAGCTGGTCTCCACAGAGTGATTCCATCCCTCCACTCCTGAAGGGAGACCTGGTGGAAAACTGCCCTAGGAAGCTCCAATGAAGCTACAAAGTTTCTGCAGGGGATTATCCCCAGGGACTCTTCATGGTTGCCAATTTTGTTGTTGAAAATGGACCAAAGGAGATTTATATTGAAAAAATGTCATTTTGATGAGGCACTTGGGTAGCTCATCTGCTTGAGCTTCAAACTCTTGATTTCTGCTCAGGTGTCAATCTCAGGGTGTGAGATAGAGCCCTGCACCGTGTGTGTGGCTCTGCAGAGTCTGTTACAGATTCTTTCTGCCCTGCCCCTGCTCAAGCTCTTTCTCAAAATAATAAATAAACATAAACAGAAAAGAGAGTACTGGTTAAAAATCTCTATTCATGCCCTGTTGGCCCTCTCTCTCTCAGACAAAAAAACAAAAAACTCAACATTAAAAAAAATTACACATGAATTTAGTACACAAATTTGTTCTTACTAGTGCATCTTGTTTTGACAAAATATAGTAATTTCTTTACAAGCTAGTGGAATTGGGCTATTTTAAAAAAAATGTTTATTTTTATTTGAGGAAGAGGCAGAGAGAGAATTCCAAGCAGGCCGTGCACTGTCAGCCCAGGGGTCAGTCCCCACTTGGGACTCAATCTCACCAACACTGAGATCATGACCTGAGCTTAACTGAAGAGTCCCACCTTAACCAACCCAGCCCTCCTGTGGGCTACATTTGTTTTATAGGAGATGTTAAAGTTTTGCACATTTAAGGAATCTCTTCAAAACTTTCATTCTGCAAAGTTTCTTAGAGCTCAGACAGCAGGTTCAGGGGACAGAACAGAGAGATAGGAGACAGAATGAGACAGGCAGGCCTGGGGCCCCCCATGATGCAGCTACCCTACTGGTTCCCTGCCCCTTAAGACCTGAGAGGAGCCAAGCTAGTGACCTCACTCTTTCCAGTGTTCCAGAGTCAGTCAGGGAGTGTTAAGTGCAGGACAAGGCCTGTCACACAAAAGTGATGAGGAATCTGATCTGGCTGACAGCAAACCAGCAGGGGTACATTATTGGCAGTTGGGTCCCCAGGTTTGGCAGCCCTGACCCAAGACCTGGCATAGACTTTCACAGGCCCCTTGAAGCTGCAGGTGAGGGCCCTATGAAGCGCCAAGAGAAGGTCATGGTCAAGTACGACCCTGGAGCAGCATTCTTGCCTTTACTACTGGCAGGAAGAAGAAATCTTGGAGCTGGAGACTGACCTGTACAAATTCCTGGACATGCACAATGATGATGCCTAGGTGGCTACGGTCAATAAGCTGCTGGTTGTTATAAACCAACTGAGGTCTTCATCTCTGGCCTGCTGCGCAAGATCTGAGGCATGCAGAAGCTGAGGACAACTCAGAAAATAAGGGTCTTTGGCCCAGGTGAATAGTAACAATCTCCCCCCACACCTCCCTCCCCAGTAGAAACAGCCAACACCAGACTGTGGTATTCCCTATCCTCTGGACCATGGGCCGTTTCTCTGCTCCTTCAGTTTTCTGTTTTTTGTTTTTACCACCTTGGTTTTCCAGTTTTTCATTTTTTATTATTATTAAACTGAAGGCACATTCTGTGTTTTTATATTGGCTCTGCATTGCAGCTCTTAGTAAAGCTAGGCTATGCCTTTGGTGCAGCTGAAAAATAAGTTTCAGTGGTATAAGAATATTTCCCATTTAAATTTTATACAACCATGGACAGTGAGTTGTTAAAATGTAGTACCTTCAAAATACAGACCCAAATTGGAAAGAATTAACCTTACTCTCCTCCTCTCTCATTTTTAAAACAATTTCATTGTTAAGTAATGCCTACATCTAACATGTGGCTCAAAATTACAACCTGCTGATGAAGACTTGCATGCTGAACAAATGAACCAGCCAGGTGCCCCTCCTTGGAGAGAACTTCTAAGCCGTATAGTGCCCTGCAAACAATGTGTTTACATAGGGAACCTGGAGTCATGCCAGACAACCTATGCTAAATGTGATTTACAAAGGGGTGTCTGCTCCATATGGTATTAGTTGACCTCTAGAGAGGCTGCAAATCATTTCGGCCATGTAAGTAGTCTACTATATCTAAGTGACTGAATCCCAATAAAAACTGGACAGTAAGGCTCAGATGAGCTTTGCTGCTCATGCAGTTCTGTGTGTACTCTGTGTGCACATTGCTGGGAGAAGTTAGTGCTGTCCACAACTCCAATGACAGAGGACAACAGCTTTATTTTTAAGTAGACTTCACGCACAACTCTCAGCTTGAACTTACAACCCTGAGATCATTATTTGTGCTGCGATCACTTAACTGACTGAGCCACCCAGGCACCCTGAGGACAAAAGCTTCATAATGTACTCTCCAAGACTGTGTCCCACATAAGTCTTCCCTTGGTGGGTATTAATCCATATCTTTTAATTGTAATACATCATAAATGAGGTTGTAAGAACTTTCAGTGAGTTGAGAGTCTTCATAGTGAATTATTAAATAATTGAATCCTAGGATGATTTTGGAACTGATACCTCTGTTGTCAGAAAAGATCAGCAAGAATAGCTCTCAATGAAACAACTGGTTTGGATAGAGGAAGAAGGCAGGAGTTAACGAACCTTTGATTTCTGGGAGATAACACAGCCACCCATGGAGTAGGATTACTGCTGCCGAGACATTGCTCACTAAAGGTAAAAGTTATCAGTGTAATTTAGAAATGGTCTGACTCAAGTCCTAGATTATTGGCTACTGGGTATTTAAGGAAATTTAAGATAGTAATAAATATAAAATTCTTGGTGTGTGGGGGCAGATTCTACTGCTAGATATGCAATGGGGGCATCTAGGTGGCTCAGTCAGTTAAGCACCCAACTTTGGCTCAGGTCATGATCTCAGGGATCATGACTTCGAGCCCTGCATCAGGCTCTGTCAGCCTGCTTTAGACTGTGTCTCTCTTTCTCTGCTCCTCCTCAACTCATGTGCTGTCTCTCACTCTCAAAAACAAACATTAAAAAAAATTTAAAGAACCAACTTGAATTTCATATGCTACAATTTTTCTCAACAAATGCAGATGTAATACAAAAAAAGATAGAAATATAATCTCTATGGTTTTAAATTTGCTAGTTACTACGAAAAACCTAAAAAAACAGACAAATTATATATAGTGGAAACAAATGTTCCCCTTTAATCCTAAGTTTATTTCTTAAAATGTTTTTTAAAAAGTTTATTTGAGAAATATAGAGACCGTGTGAGCAGGGGAGGGACAAAGAGAAAGGGAGATTTGGGAGAATCCCAAGCAGGCTCTGTACTGTCAACATAGAGCCCGACGTGGGGCCTGAACTCATGAAACTGTGAGATGAAACTCATGACCTTAGCTAAAACCAACAGTTGGACACTTAATCAACTGAAATACCCAGGCACACCTAATCACAAGTGTATTTTTTAGTTCAGGGGCACCTCAGTCAGTTGAGCATCTGACTCTCGATCTTTGCTCAGGTCATGATCTCATGATTCATGGGATTGAGGCCCTATGTTGGGCTCTACTCAGTGTGGACCCTACTTAGCATTCTGTGTCACATCCATGCTCATACTATCTCTGAAAATAAATAAATAAATAAAAAACCAAGTATGTATATTTCTTAGTTCAGCTCAATATAGGCTTTTTGTCAAAGAATTCCTTACTAATCCAACTGCAATACCATTGAACTGTGCTTGTTAATTTATAGAAATGAAGACTCTCTTCATATAGGCTTTTTGCAAAGAATTCCTTACTAATCCAACTGCAATACCATTGAACTGTGCTTGTTAATTTATAGAAATGAAGACTCTCTTCACGAACTTGCCCTGTCAAGTAAAATTTATTTATGATTTTTATGACTCAAAATCAGTATTTGTGTGGTCATTCATGGACATCCACAGAGCAGGAAAATTTTTTAGGTGCTTGATGTGAATGGTTTGAGATACAGCTAAACACAGCTGAAAATCTGCATCTGTATTTCAGCTACAGACTTTGGATCTATGGAGAGGCACATTCTGTTCTTTATGTTCGGTGGTAATTCTGTTTAAAAAATGGGAAAAGTGCTTAGCTCCCCAGTGGTCTTATGCCTTAAAGAGAAATCACAATTTATTTTATGTTGGAGAGAGAGAGAATATGTACATGAGCAGAAGACAAGATCAGAGACAGAGGAAGGAAGAAAATCCCAGGCAGTCTCCTTGCCCAGCAGAGCCTGACAAGGGGTATATGATCTCATCATGACTGTAAGGTCACGACCTGAGCCAAAATCAAGAGTCAGATGTGTAACCAACAGAGCCACCCAAGCGCCCAGAGAATTTAAATTTTAGTTAAGGATGCCTTATGAATGAGTTTTGGTGCTGTTGGCATTGAGTTCAGTGTTAATCAGCAGTATATATTAAATGAAGAATCTTTCAAGAGAAACACAAAACAAGGTTATGTACTGATAGGTTGATGAAACTGTAAGCACCAGTTTGCATGATTCTAACCCAGTATTTCTCTAAGGAACCTAGGTTCAGTATTTGTAAACTCAGTGTTCTTAGTGACTCCAGAGAAGACAACAACTGTAAACAATAAGAAATGACTACAAAAATGTGACAAAAGTAGAAGGCTGATTAATATTGGATTTTTTCAAAAGAAAAATAGTTTTTCTTTTCTCCAAATCCATAAAGAGCAAAGAAACAACCATTTTAAGCACAAAAACTCCATGTCTGAAATGCTGAATTCAGCATTATGCCAAGCTGTGCTATGCAAATAATTAATTTTAATGAAAGTATAATGCTTCAGAACAAAAGAATAATGAACAAAAACAAAGAAACAAAATTCTTCTTAAATCAAATTCTATTTGTGAATTCAGCAAAATAATTTCTATAAAACAAAACAGCAAAATATTTAAATAGTATAGGACACGCCATATCTGTTTGCAGGAATATTTGGTTTTTAGGCGGTTCCAAAATATTACACACATTCCAAAGTTACCAATTCTTTTTTAAATATAGTATTAACTCATGAGTTTTGAAGAATCCTGAAACAAATGTTCATTCTAAAATAGTATTTCAGAATTATATTAACCAGAAGTTTATGCTTTAATTAAACCCCACAACAATAAGAATTTTGGAATGGAAAAAGAACTGGGACAATTCTTGCTTTCAAGTAAAACTGTGACTGACCAGAAAACCAGCCAGGTATCTAGGTGCAGTGGTACTTCAAAATATTGTGGATTTCTGATGATGTCCAATTCAGTGGGGTTCTTTAGAAGTTTCACCTTATAAACTCTATCATAAAACAAAACAAGCACACAAAATACAGTTGTCTATTACGCTCCATACATTCTGGCATATTTGCGTATCTGTATATTTGTTTTAAAATTCCTATTATCAATACTTTCACATTGTTTATCCCATCCAGAGACTGAACTGTCAAACTTTAAACACAATGAATAAATGAGTAACTAAAAACCTCTGGTTTGTCACATTTCTCCTCTTGTTTTATATTTACTCTAGGTGTAACAAAACCTCTGGGTAACACAACTGTCACTTTGGAGAAACTGCTGTATACTGGTAATTTTGCTTTTTATTGGCTACACAAACTTAGTGTGAGGCCATGCTAAATGTTAAAGCATAATTATAGCTTTAAACTGAATTAACCTGAATAAAAAGGTAATGAGAAATATCCAGAAACAATGTTACATCACCAATTTTTCCACATCACCCACATATTTCAAAGGTTACCAATCAGCCTTATATAGCTCTAGTAACTAAGAATTAACAAGAAACCAATGGGGTGTGATTGATAACGGATGGGCTGTTTTATAGAATGTTTTTGTTTTTCTTCTTTTTTTTTTGGTAAAGAATTTGATCCAACTGCCATGAAGCAGACAATACTGAATGCAGAATGCAACAGACGTAACAAGAAAATTGTTTTTTTGTAGATCTTTAACTCTTCATCAAAAAAAAATTTTCTCGGTTAAGAATTAACAGTCAAACATTAATATACTATATACATCTTTGCCATTTACAGATTAGTGTCAGCCATTTAATACAAAACACTATACACTTTCCCCTGCAGGTGGCTTATATATATTGACGGAAAATTTCTGCAAATGACAGTGAATACAATCTCCGCTCTATATTGAACAGCTTCTCTAGTTTTGAATAATAGCCAGACACAGAAAAAGTTTGGATAATAAGGCCTGAGTGCATGGTCTTAAAGGAAGCAGTTAATGATAGGCATTTTACTGATCCTTCATTTGAGATGAGGGTACTTCTTCATTGCCTTCATAATTTTCTTGTGTGCGCTGGCCAGTTTTTTGATGGTTGTTCAAGTGATGTGCTGCTGGCCCTGTATATGGCTGTCCATGCACATGATTATTCTGAGAGGGTGAAAAAGACTTGCATGTCAAACTTTTCACATACTAAAATTAAAAATCATGGGCTAAAGTTTGTCTAAAAGTAGACACATCTCTTCTAGGGACTTATCTTTTAAAAACAGTCATGTAATAGTTACAAAATAACCTACAAATCAACACTGATATTGTAAGGAATGTAAGCATAATATGATAAACTGTTTTGAAAATGTGACTTCATGATAAAATTTGATTCTATATTCACAAAGGAGGTATTTTAAAAGTGTTTATGACCCAAATGCTACACCTAAAAGAACTGGTTCTCTGAGAGTATTCCCTAGACCAGCAGCAACAGCATCACCTGGAAACTTCTTTGGAATGTAAAGTCCCACCTTTAATGAATCAGAAATCCTAGAGGCACGGAACTTAGCAACCTGTTTTAAAAAGCACCTTTATAGGATTCTGAGGCATATAAATATAAGAACCACTGCCTTAAAAGGCCTCAATTAGTCATGTTTGTGGTTTAAACCACAATCTTTCCAGAAAGATTTGTCCAAATTCTTGTTTCTGAATGAAGGTTTCCTTACGGATATTTCTTGTCAGAAATCTATCATTTTTCCAGTGACTCATTTATTGAAATCTGTCTAACTGCTGATTTTAAGAACATCGTTACTGCACCTGAACACTGGGGCAAAAGTAACCAAGACATTCGCGTCTTAACATTTCTTCTGATAGTTATTAATTTAATGTTAACAAAATTTATGTTAATGTGAAATGTCACACACTTAAATTAACTATTGCAATTAGTAGAAGAGGGCTATGTGACAAGGAAAAATACCATGAGGACAGACTGAAACATGCTGCAACATGACCTCAACTCTAACCACCCTTCCTCTGATCATCTTGGCAAAGCTATTCTAGATAATCACTTTATTACTTCATACTCACAACCAATAATTTATAAAATATTTAAGAAAAATAATTAAATCCTCTTTAGATAAAGTAAAATAATTTGGTGAATAAAAATGAAAACAAAAAACACAAAAAAGTCACCTGTTGACAGTGAGATCCAGATGGATGAGGATATAATGGAGTATCTTCTGGTAGAGATGACTCATGCTCATCTGGGGCATCTTGGTCATCTGGCTCCTAATTTTAAATATTTAGAAATTAATAATTTGATTATGAAAGCAACTTTAATTTATTTTAATCTCTTTCTGGAAAAAATTTCTTAAAAATCCACAAGGCTGACCTCATTAACATTTTTTCATTTAAAGCAAATACAATAATTAACAGAGGAAAAAAACAGACTTTCCTATACACACACACACACACACACACACACACACACACACACACACACACACACACATATAGATTTTGTTTTTTGATAATTTCACAGAAATACCTCCAAAAAATTCTAGCAAAGAATAAACTCCTTTGATTACTAAAAAACAAATCAAGCAACAAGACATTAAAGTCAACAAAATAACAATACAAATTTTTTAATACAATGAACCCTGGCCTATAAAAATAAAAAATTACTTTTCTTTCTTCCATTTTTATCTGCTGCCCATTGGTGGCTTTTTTTACCTCCTCTGGACAGAGTTCACAAGCTTTTGCAAGTGTCATCCTTGCACTATGTGATCTTTCTAAGAAATAACCATTTGATGTTTCATTGCTTTGCACTGGAGGAGACCAATTATTATAAGCATATTGAGGATTGCCAGTGTATGGTCTTCTTTCAAGTTCATCTCCAAGCCATTCCACTGCCCAGGTCCACTTTCTTTTAAGATCTCCATTACCCTTCAAAAGAAATAAAACTGTGTGAAAAAATTTAGAATAATTTTCAATGAACTTAAATTTCAAGTCCAAATTTTCACAAGTCTTTTAAGGCAGTCTTTTACAGATTACTACGTGATTTAAGAAAAAAATTCTCACCTGTAATATTTGGTAAGCAATGGGACAATTGCTAAAGAGTGCTACCATACATTTTATACATTGGTATGCTCTTTTTTGATAGTGATTCTTAGAGCGCTGGATTGTATCAAACAAACCATCTCGATCATCTGGGATTCCTTTAAGCGCATTATGAATTCTAAAAAGAACCAGATATAAAAATTTATAATATCTACTAGCTAACACTGTGCCTACCATCATTCAATACATGTTTTGATGTAAGCATCTAACCTATTTACTTCTAGAGTTACTTACCTGAGTATGCAGCATTATAAATAAACCCACTTAATAAATGAGAAAATAAGTACAGAATTCAGCTTACCTAATGTCATAAAGCTAGGAAGTTGGGAAGATTGCTAAATTGTGACCTGAGTCTGAGGTCTCACCCAAATTACTGTCAATCCAAAATTATTTTGCTATCTCACAATTTAAGTGCATTATCAGTGGTAAATTAAGGATATCAATATTACATTATTTTTGTTAAAGTTAACTATAACTATGTCTGCATGACTGCTTCACTTGAGAAATTTACTCTGGAGTTAGATCATTTTTAAAATTTATTTTATTATTTACTTATTATTATTATTATTTTTTTTTTTTTGAGAGAAAGAAAGAGCGCACAAGCAAGGGTGAGGGGAGCAGAGTGAGAGAATCTTTTTTTTTTTTTTTTAAGTGTATGTGTTGGGGTGCCTCAGTTGGTTAAACGTCTAACTTTCTCTCAGGTTATGATCTCATGGCTGGTGAGTCTGAGCCTCATGCCGGGCTCTCTCCTGACAGCTCACAGACTAGAGCCTGCTTCAGATTTTGTCTCTAAATTTTTTTTGTACATTCATTTATATTTGTAAGGAGAGACAGGACAGAGACAGAGCATGAGCCGGGAAGGAGCAGAGAGAGAGGGAGACACAGAATGTGAAGCTGGCTCCAGGCTCTGAGCTGTCAGCACAGAGCCCAATGAAAGGTTCGAACTCATGAACGTTGAGACCATGACCTGAGGTGAAGTCAGATGCTTAACTGGTATTTATTTTTAAGAAGAGAGAGGGTGTGTGTGTGAGAGCAAGTGGGGAGATGAGCAGGGAGAGAATCCCAAACCGCATTCTGTGCTTAAACCCATGGCCCTGGCTGGGATCATGACCTGAGCTAAAACCAGGAGTAGTACAATCAACTGACTGAGTCACCCAGGTGCCCCCAGATAATTTTTTTCTAAGACTGCAGATTCCAGTGACTATGCAAGTGGAAGTAATCTGACAGTACAAAATGAACCTGAAATCTACGCCATTAAAATATATGCACAGTGGATAAAGCAATCTTTTTGGCAAGAGTCAACTTGGATGACTAGTGATTTCAATGCAGTTCTAACCAAATCTCAGTATAACATTTTATACAGCCACTTATTTCTTGTTCTTCTCAAAAACAAACTAAAAATTATTTATGGGCAAACAGATGCCTTATTTCTTGTCATGGAGGACCTAGACTAGAAAATTCTCCTTTTCATCATTTATTTTACTTATTTACTTATTTTACGTCATTATATTCCAAATCAAAAACAATTTTTTGGTATTGTGACTTTCTAAAGTTTATTTATGTAGGTAATATCTACCCTCATTGTGGGGCTTGAACTCAGAACCCAAATATCAAGAGTTGCATTCCAAGCCACACCACCATTACTTCAACTGTTTATTATACACAACTAATCCATATTGTGTTTGTCCTGTTGTCTTGGCACAATAGTAGACACTTTGTAAATATCACCTATTGCTTAGTGAATAAACTAAAACTAATGTTCATTAAATGAAACATTATGGCTCATAATAAAAATACTTTACTGATTTCTTCACAAAGCCCACTATTTTATGTATTAATCCAGAATTTATACTTTTACTGTATTTGCTTGGATGAAACAAGATGGCTGAGTAGGATTCATGTGTCTAAAGCATACATAAGAATACACACAGTAAACTAAGTTCTTTACACTAAAAGTAAAAATTACATCCCATTAAAATAAGCATCTTATAAAATTTCAAACTCCCAGGGTGCCTTGGTGCCTCAATTGGTTAAGCATCTGACTCTTGGCTTCAGCTCAGGTCCTGATCTCACAGTTTCGTGAGTTTGAGCCCCACATTGGGGTCTGTGCTGACAGTATGATGGAGCCTGCTTGGGATTCTGTCTCCCTGTCTGTGCCTCCCCGACTTGTGTTGTCTTAGTCTCTCTCTCAAAATAAATAAATAAACTCAAAAAAAAAAAATAAGTCAAATTTCCTCATGATACTGAAATAGGTACTGAGTAATAAATGACTGTAGGTTGGAGCTTGTTATACTTTTATCTCACGGTGACTGAGATAATGGCATTTAAACATTAACTGATTTGTTTGGAATCTATGATAGTGAATTAGGTTACATAACAATTTTAAAGTTGTCTGAAATTGAATCTTAAATTCAAGATTGTAGTGATTAAGTACTACAAATTTATTAAAAAGTGTAAGGTTATTTTGAGGTTTTTCTTTCACTGTTATGACTAGTGGGTGACAATTTGTTGTATTTGTTTCATTAAAGAAACCATGCTAAAATAATGCCAGTGGGGAGAAAAGCAGGCATCACCTGGCAGAACTGGGGACCCAATTCTAAATCATCACTTGTAGACTGAATTTTATGGCAAAGAACAAAGACAGGAATTTGGAGAAAAAGTCCTTATATAAAGACTTGTTAGTATGAAAATTTTAGTTCTAAAAAGTTACCACTTATAAAATATAAACAGAGCTTTAAGAAGTAAAAATGTATTTGGCTGCTAGCAATTTCAGTTATTTTTAGAATCTAAAAAAAACGTAAGTATTCTGGTAGCAAAAAGTATGTATCTACCTGTGAGTCTGCCAAGAATCTTCAATAAGTAAGATCTGCAAAAGTAAATCCAAGTATGGCCGAAGTTCGTAAGTGTATGAATATGCAACCTAAAACAATAAAACATAGCTGAGTTCCTAATTTAAGGGAATCATGAATCAAGTTATGGACATATCAATATTTATTTTCCATTAACCTGCCAGAGAAGTTCACTGAGGACAGTGGATGAGAACTGAGGATTCTCCCAGCAGCAAAAACGAAGCAATTTGATGGTTTCCTCTGAGTTACTGCAGTCTTCAATAATTTTCTTCACATAACTTGTTCTCACAAATAAAAGGTCTGCCACATTCTGCTGAATTGGCATTATAGGCTGTGATAAATTAGGATCACCAAAAGGATTGGGAAGAGGGGGATTACCTAGAATAGATTTGTCATCAATGAAAAGCCAATAAACTTCTATACAAAATTAAGATACTGAATTTTTTTACATGAAAAACTGATTATAAATTAACTTTCCTAAGCTCAACAAAACATTCATTAAAACGATCAGATATATACCAAGATGGGAAGATGCAAAAAACCATGTTTTTTTACCAAGTTAAAATTCTGAAGTAACCATTTCATAAATAAGGCATTTATCACATTAGGGAGTAAATTTTCAAAAAATCTTCTAACACATGGAACAACTTAATGGTTTAAAAACATAGAAGAATGGACCTTCAGACTCTTACTTCATTTTTATAAATATTCAGAATTTTAATTAAGTACTATAGTAGCCTACCATTAATTTTAAATCATTGTATAGAATAAAACATTTTACTTTACCATTGATTGAAGACTGCATTCTTGATGAGACATTGCAACAGCGGATCAGCTGAGACACTACTGAGTATAACTTGCCCAATTCAGCATACTGATATTTGATTGGAGGACCTGGTCCTTCATCTAAAGATACCAGCATGAATGTAGCAGGTACACTCAATTTCAAAAGCTGTGTCTTTTCTGCCATACCTATAAAAAAAAGGGAGAAGAATAATGTGCAGGAGAAATAAAGAGACAAAAAACAATAAGAATGGCAAGTACTGAACTAATAAAAAATAATATACTTGCTTATAATTTTTATGATTAAAGCTCATTGTGTAAGCTGAAGAAGTGCAGACTGCATAACTGCTGAAAGTACATTGATTTAGTTTATTCTAACTGTGAAATTGTGGCATTTTGATTACACTGAGCTCTAAGGTAGTATACTGTTTGGGGCCTAGATAGCAACTCTCATCAACATATGGTAAAGTGATAAAGACAGAAACAAAATTAAATGAGAAATTAAATTTCTTGGGGCACCTGGGTGGCTCAGGCCATGATATCACAGTCCGTGAATTCAAGCCCCATGTCAGGCTCTGTGCTGACAGCTCAGAGCCTGGAGCCTGCTTTGGATTCGGTGTCTCCCTCTCTCTGCCCCTCCCCCACTCATACTCTGTATCTCTCTCCCTCTCTCTCCTTCTCTTCCCTCTCTCTCCCTCTCTCTCTCTCTCTCACTGTCTCTCAAAAATAAATGTATTAAAAAAATAAAAAAAAAATTAGCCTTCCCAAATGGGTTCCTCCTTTTAGGTTTCCTCTGGGCAAATGGCACTATTATACCTTGGTCTTTTTTTTTTTTTTTTTTTAAAGATTTTCATTTTTTTAAGTAATCTCTTATACCCTATATGTGACTGTAACTCCCACACCAAGATCAAGAGTCACATGGTCTACTCATGGAGCCAGCCAGGCACACCTACATAATGGTTTTAAACATCTCTTCTCTGGTCAAATATCCAACCTTCAAGTTCTGATTTTCTTATAATGAACTTCTAAATCTGTCCATGTCCATGTTCTAAATCTAAATCTGTCCAGTCTATATATAAAGCAGCAATGATCTTCTCAGCTTATAGATCACTGTTTTACAATGTTCTGCTCCACTGTAATCCAGTTTTCACTGCAACCTTAATTTTTTTAAATGTTTATTTCTTGAGACAGAGCACGAGCAGGGGAGGGGCAGACAGACAGGGAGACACAATCTGAAGCAGGTTCTATAGAGACTGACAGGGGTCTTAAACTCATGAACAGTGAGATCATGACCTGAGCCAAAGTTGGATGCTTAACTGCCTGAGCCACCCAGGCACCCCTAGTCAGGGTAATCTTTCTAAGGTAAAGATTAATTAAGTAGGCCCTCCTTATTTTCAAGGATTATGTTCCAAGACTTCTAGTGGGTTCCTAAAGCCTAGTTCACTACTACTAGTAGTGAACCCTATATATGTTAACTTTTCCCTATACTCACATGCCTACTTTGTAAATTAGACATGGTGATTAACACCAAAAACAATAAAATAGAATTATAACATAATGTAGTAAATTATATGGATGTGATCTCTTTCTCTCAAAATCATCTTATTGTGCTGTACTCACCATTCTTGTGATGATGTAAATGAGATGATAAAAATGCCTGTGTAATGAGAACTAGCAAGGTGTATCATGCTGTGATATAGTGTTAGGCTACAACTGACCTTCTGACAGTACCTCAAGGCGGGGGCGGACTATATGCTTCCAGACCATGGTTGACTGTGTACATATTGAAACCACACAGAGCAAACTGGAGAAGCAGTCTACTGGTGGTCTACTATGGTATAATGGCTTTCAATGTCCTCAATCAACTATAGACTTTCTCACAAGACTTGTCAGAAGACCATGGGGTTACAGTATCTTACTAATTCCTTCTTCTACCTCATATCTTTCACCAATTGAAGTCAGTATTGATTACTGAAATACTCACATGTTTGATTACAGGGTGATGCTGGAGACCTTACTGAGAAAGTCAAATGTGTGGCAAATGAACTGTTTTACCTTGCTAAAATCCAAAAAAAATTGAACCCTAAGCTACATCTGGCTTTAATGACTTAATGCTAATATTTATCAATCCATATATTTATGGAAATAAAGATTATACTACGGAACAATAATAAATGACTTGTGACCAACTGTTTAAAATATGATTTCTGTGAGGGCTTAAATTTGATAGTTTTGTATTAAAAACAGGAATAAAAACAAGAATTTATTTTTTAAATGTCATATTTTTGAGAGAAAGAGAGTGCATGCATGCATATAAGCGGGAGAGGGACAGAAAGAGAGGGGACAAAGGATCCAAAGCAGGCTCTGCACTCACAGCAGTGAGTCTGATGAGGGGCATGAACTCACAAACTGTGAGATGGTGACCTGAGCTGAACTTGGATGCTTAACCAACTGATCCACCCAGGTGCCCCAATACTGCAAAACTTTTAACTAGACTACATCTGAAAACATTAGTAATTTTGAGCTATTGATGCATCAACACCTGAATAACTAACATTGCAATTTTATGCTTGTAAATGCAACATAGTTACTTTTTCTCTTTTCTCTCTCTCTCTCTCTCTTTTTTTTGAGAGTGGGAGGGGCAGAGAGGGAAAGAAAGAGAGGGAATCTCAAGGAGGTTCCATACCCAGCATGGATCCAATGTAGGGCTTGATCTTAGGACTGTGAAATCAAGATCTGTGCCTAAATCAAGAGCTGGGTACTTGGGACACCTGAGTTGCTCAGTTGATTGAGCATCTGACTTTGGCTCAGGCCATGATCTCACAATTT
This sequence comes from Panthera leo, assembly GCF_018350215.1. Classification (NCBI taxonomy): domain Eukaryota; kingdom Metazoa; phylum Chordata; class Mammalia; order Carnivora; family Felidae; genus Panthera; species Panthera leo. Next base: position 7,395,075 of record NC_056697.1, read on the forward strand.
GTGAGTTCAAGCCCCACATCAGCCCCATCTCTGTCAGTACAGAGCCTGCTTCAGATCCTCTGTCCCATCCCTGTTTGTGCCTGGCTCATACTCTAACATAAACATTAAAAATAACAAAAAACAAAACAAAAACAAGTTGGATACTTAATTGACTGAGTCAACCAGGTGCCACTATCTTTCTCCTCTTAATAAATGTGACCTAAAAGAATACAGAAAATTTTAGAAAATTTCTTATAAATTTCTTGACGATCCTTCCATTTAGAAAACATGTTTACCGTGAAAAAGGCCCTCATCACCAGAATTTTATAATCTAGTTGTTGAGTAGCAAGACTAGACTTAAAAACAAATCAAAACAAAAATGCAATGAGCATCAGAGTATAATAAAACATACACCATAATATTTTAGGTAAGCACTCTGGAGCCACTGAGAAGAAATGAAGAGAAGTATATTTTGACAACAATGATATTGATACTGATTTCAACAGAATTTAAGTGCATAACTTATACACAGTTTTAGTGAATTGAATTGATTTTAACAAAAAACATAGGTATAAGGCCAATGTTTTTAGGTAGTGATTCTTAAAGCTGACAAATACAACCACTTTCCTTTGAAAACAGTTTTTCCTAGCTCTAGGAATTCTGATTCATATCATGTAGGATATAGCCTGTGCATCATTTTTTTAAAACCAGCATTAAGAAATAAAAACATGAACCAGACACATTTTCTGAACTACAGTCCAAGATAAGGACTGTTATTGAAAAGCTAATCAGGGGTACCTGAGTGGCTCAGTCACTTAAGCATCTGATCTCGGCTCAGGTCATGACCTCACAGTTCCTGAGTTCAAGCCCCTCATTGGACACTGCTGTGAGGACAGAGCCCGCTTTGGATCCTCTGTCCCTCTGTCTGACCCTCCCATGCTCATGTTTTCTCTCTCAAAAATACACAAACACTAAAAATAAAAAAATAAATAAAAAATACAAAAAAATACAAGAAGTCTGCAATGGATTTTAACATTTATATAAACATGGAATACTGCTTCTATTTCAGAAGGAATTAGATCTCATCATTGCATTAAAATACTTTCATCATTTAGTATTAAACATGAAATAATACATTAAATAAGTTACGAAAAGTTTTTACCTAAATTGGCATACATTACGAACAGATTGAAATATTGCTGTAAATGACGACCATGCTCTGAAACTTCCCTTCTGAGGAGATTTAATACTGCTCTTAGTAAGTGATCACTCAAACTTAAGTTATCACATGCCTATAAAAGACAAATATTTAATTAGCACCATATGGAGAAAAGGATTCTTATATATATGTTTGCATCATGGATATGTTTGTACATATGACTGCATTAAGCAGAAATATGAGAAAGGAAATTACTAAAAACAGTTGCTTTTTGAGAGGGAACAAAAAGTTAAGAACTTCATTGCAGATGCTCAACACTTTTATGCTCAACAAGCTATTTAAAACATTTAAATTTAGCAATTTATAAAATTAAACCTTCATTAAACATATTAAAACATATATAATCTGAAGACCTATTGCATAACTAGAAGTAACTGAACAGAAAAAATTTTCCTTATATTTTGAAGGTGCCCAATAATCATTACTCACTGCTGTGAAACAACTGTAATAAACTAAAAAATGCACACATGCATATATGGTATATATGTTAAACAGATGTTTAGTGATTTGATCTTGTAGGAAAGATCAAATACAAATTAATTGTATTTCATTGTTAGAAAAGAACTTTCAATTACCTGACCAGAAGGCCCAGGAGATGTAAATGATGAAGGACAAGGCCCATCTTGCAAAGAAAAATGTGCAATAAATACTATAAGTTTTGCAAATGCACCCCTCACTTCTGCACTAGGGCACTCAAGAAGGTATTCAGAGAAGCGATTTGAAACATTAAAAAGAACATTATGAGCAAACCAAAAACGCACATTTTTGCTATGACGGAGTAGAATGCACAGTGCATCGTACCTAAAACAAGAAAAATACATGAATATCAATTTTTTATTAATGTGCTTCTGTTCTGATTTCTACAGTGAACCAACAGATTTCTATGAATCAAATAAAGAAGAAAATTCGCCTTTACAATTAATGGTCATAGTTGAATTAAATGAGAACTTGTCTAGGCTTTTGCAAATCTGTTACCAAATCTATTATCAAAATCCATCATGTTCCTCATGGAGTGGTCTTATATTCTCAAAGATGCTGAAAACAGCTGCTAGATCAGTGTGTTCTCTGTAACTTTACAATTAAAAATGTAAGACCATAAACACTTAAAAACATCTTGTTTTTAAACGTAAGCCAGAATTCCATCTAGAAGATAATTTTATGATGAAACAGTAAGAGATACGATACAGGTTAACAGAAATAGGGGCCAATATATGACTAAAAGAAGGCATGTTAATTTTAATATTCTTTTCAACATTACTACCAAATCTTTATCCTGTATTTGAAATAAGATTTTTATGGCTAGGGAAAAATTAAGCAGTGCTATAAAGATTCAAACAAACTATTAACAATAATATGAGTAAAATCCAAACCCATGTACCAATCACTGGCAGGGCCACGGATGATTTTCTTGGTATGAAATCCAGTGGTAAAGAGGAATCTAGCTGCAAGCTGAATACTAATCATAGTGATTTCTTCTGCTTCAGGCAACAAGTGATCTTGTCCTTAAGAAACATACATATAATCAAATACATTTTTGTTTACATTTGTTTGAACAAATGCTCCACATTAAAAAGACTAAAAGTAATCTTTAGTGGTTACCTTAGCACTTCAACAAACCATGTTTCAAACTAATGCTTGTTCAAAAAAACACTTATAGATAAAAGCTCTTCTAATGTTTCTAGATATGATTATCAGTATTCAAAAATAGAGGGATCTTAAATATTTGACTTTAACTGGAACTAAAAATGCTGACATAGTTAAAATAAAACGAGCCTAATATTTTATGGGGAAAAAAAAAGGATACAAGAAAAATATTAAATATGTATTTATCGCTGATAAAAAATCCTGTAAGTGAAATAAAAATTACTTTACTGATAAGAACCTGAATTGCAGAAACTTACCTGGAACAGGGCTTAGATAAATACTATTACATGTAAGCAGTTTTTTCACAAACTGAAAATACTCTAAACTGTACTGCATTCGGTTATGCATAAACTGCACATTTTGTTTTCGGACACTTCTCTCAATGGCTGGTGACATAATTTGATGGGGTCTTGTGATAGTTAGCTCTGATATGTATCTTATCATCTCATCATCTTGGTCTATTGTGTCCATTCGTTCATAAAAGAGTATATAAGCATTCCACCATCTTTTCTGTCTCCTGTATGACATGTGCTTCATCATATGATCAAATACTTCTCCCATGTACTCTCCACCAAAACACTGATTTTTCATTTCTTCATCATCATCCATTTTACATTCTGTTACATCTCCATCATCAAATTTATACCAGCGATTTCTCTCACCATCTTTGCCATTTCTCTGAATGATGTAAGAATAATAATGTCCACCACTTGCTTGACCACTGTGTACAAGCACACCTACAAGTCTGTATCTTGTGCTTCCTGTTTTCTCACTTTCAGACTCCTCATTCTGTTGTATCAACTGACTCTCTGGTTTTACATTATCTCCTTCCAGCTTTGCAACACCTGGTACTGTGTAAGGTTCCATGTCCAGCTCTCGTGGAAATTCAAAATAATCATTGAATTTAATTGCACACTCTCTTTCCCAATCATAGTCAAATCGTTTCAATTGGATAGCAAGAACAGGAGGCAACTTTTTAATTAGCAAGCGCTTTACTGTATCAACCTATAAAAAATAGAATGAGACTTTATGATCTAAATTTATTTACAAATAGATGAGTAAACAGTAATGAACACAATGAATATCATTTGTTACTACTTTTTCAAAACATTTAAATCAAACCTTAAAATATGTAATTATGGTCTTATATGAAACGGAAAATTAGTGATATAGAAACCAATGGCTGTTTCCATATTTCATGTTACTTTTCTGATGTTTATTTTTATGTTAATGAACAGAATCTGGTATGAACAAACCCAAGAAACTGTGCGTATAATATCATCTAATACATATGACATTTAGATGCCACATAATGTGCTAAATGCTGCACACATAGTAATGTGTTAATTCTGTGTTCTGAAAAGGTCCTTAGTTTAAAAAGTATCTGGGGGAAAAAAGTGGCAGGATGTGTGAAAAACAAAATGCTTCAGACAAAAACTATCTGAGATCTGCAGGTAGCAGAAAATATTGTGGCTTCAGAGGCCATAATCTAAATGCGTTTTAATGTCAGAATAATACAGGTCATTAGGGAGATGACAAGGTGGAGCTCAGAAAAATATTTCCATAATATGTGTCTTCAAAAACATGTTATCATTCCATCTCATAAACTGTTTAATAGACTAAAATAAAATCAGTTGGATGGGCTGAAAAATCGAATCTGGTGTTTAAAGATGCAAGTGGTTCTGAAAATCTGATGTAACCAAATAAAATAAGCACACATATTCTTTTAAACATGTTCTTCTAAACATGAAGAGTAATCTAGAATATAAAAGGGAACAGTGTCTTTGATTATCAGCAATTCTGCTTTGAGGAATTCAACAGCAATTGTAACAGCAAAAATAAATCAACCAAATGAAAACATTTTTCCTAGTCCTGGCATTATTTTCTCTCAGTAGTTCCCCTGATAAATCTTTATTTTTATTTTTTGTTCCTGTCAAACCCTTAAGTAAATCATCTCAACTGCCTCTCTGCCATCACTGCTACAAAATAGAGACAGGAGAGACGTAAATTTTGAGGTTTAATAGAAGCAACTCTGACATCTTCCAGTTCTGCTAAATGTTAATTCCTGATTTGAAACTATTATACAATACATACCTTTTTATCACATTTTTCACATCGATAAGCATTTGCACCTTCCAATAAATCTCCTTTGATATACTGTTCCAAAGAATCAAGAAGGTTTTGGTGATTTCTAATATCTACATTCAGAGTTGTAAAAGATTCTTCACACTCGTACCTAAAGATATTATTTTAAGAGACAAAAGAATTTATTCCTTAGGTTTCTAATAACTTTTAGTTGTACACTTGATACAAAATACATTTCAACTATGTATTATATAATGTCAGATACATTAGCCATAGTTGTTAGTAAGTTTCCAGTTACCACTTACTTTTCTGTAGGCAATACAGATTTTTTAAAAAAAATTTTTAATTTTGTAGGTAATCTCTATACCCAGTACAGGCCTCAAATTCATGACCCCAAGATCAAGAGTCTTCCACTCTACTGAGTCAGCCAGGCAACACTGTATTAAATTCTTTTTTAGGGGCGCCTGGGTGGCTCAGTCGGTTAAGCGTCCGACTTCGGCTCAGGCCACGATCTCACGATGCGTTGAGTTCAAGCCCCGCGTCAGGCTCTGGGCTGATGGCTCAGAGCGTGGAGCCTGACGTGGGGCTCGAACTCACGCACCGTGAGATCGTGACCTGAGCCGAAGTCGGACGCTTAACCGACCAAGCCACCCAGGCGCCCCATGTATTAAATTCTTTATACATACCATTGCTTCACCTTCTTGAAACCTGTCAGAGAGGCGTATCTATTCCTATTTCACAGATAAGGAAACTGGAGTGGGATGGGAGGCGGGGGTGTCAAAGAGAGTAAGGTGTCAAGTAGATTAATTTGGTGCACTTTACTAGGCAGAAGGGTGACTTGAAGTCAGGGCTTTTCTAACCTCACTGGTTAAGTTCCTTATAGTCTCTCATACTGCTTAGTACTTGTGCTCTTCAAGTAGTAATTTATGGCAATGGGAAAGGTAACGGGAAAGATTCAATAAGGCTAATCATGAACGAAAATTTTAAATGTTCCTCCACTTCTCTGATAATAACATTTAATATTTACAGCACTGAGATATCAGGTTCTAACAGAATTTGTAAGTTCAAACATCCAACACACTTGTTACCTTGGATGTTCTGTTCTACAAAGTCATAGAAATCAGTAGAGAACAAGTAATGCCTCTTAACTATAGAGGGTTAATCCCCTATTGAGGGTTTCTGGAGGGGAGTGGTTGGGGAGATGGCCTAAATGGGCAATGGGTATTAAGGAGGCACTTGTGACTACCACTTAAGTGTTGTATGTAAGTGATAAATCACTGAGTTCTACTTCTGAAACAATATTGATTTATATGTTGGCTAACTAAAATTTAAATTCAAAAAAAAAAAAAAAAAGTAATAGGGAATGGAATCAGCATGCCACATGATTTTCCATAAAAGCAACTTGCAGGAATACCTGATGACACACACTAAATAAACTCAGGAAGTGGTAGTTTGAGAATACATTCTCAACCATTACATTTACTCATCCAACAGATACATTAAGGGTGCCTCATGTATTAAAGCACAAGGGGATATTATGTTTTAGACACAGTCCTTCAGATTTAGAAGCCTGTAACTTAAAAAGAGAAAACAAGTGTACAAGTATCTATGAATGACTCATTACTACTGTAATAGAAACTGCACACAAGGAGAAAAAAAAAAACTTTTAGAGAATAAATGGAATTGAGTGTTTCTGCAAAAAAACAGGACTCTCTAAGAAACCAGTGCTCTGTAATATTGAAAAGAGCTGGAACTCTAGCATGAAACCCCCTAATTTATCTAGTGATAGTAACATTAGTTTTAGTTGGAATTAGTTTCAAATTTACTTAATTTGCACTTTACTTTTACTTAGTAAAGCAATAATTTACAACTAAGTTTGAGAACTGATTAAAAAAAAAACACTGAGGACTGCTGGATACTTATTGCCCATCTGATGTAAAATATCTTTCATAAGAATGAAACATTGGCTAAACCAGGTGAATAAACGTCTTGCTCCCCACCAACCTTTTTCCAAAAGAATGGCACTAGGACATGATAAAAATTTCTCAGTTATGTAATATTATCTTTCTCCAAACATTTCCCTATGTTAAAAAGAATCTGCTTTACCTACTATACGCAGCTAATGTTTATAGAGTAACAAAATGGCATATAGTTTGTAGAATAATAGACTACAGAAAAACACTCTTATTGTGATTATTTTGGTGAGAAAGGATTTGAAATCAACACTTATAAAAACAGCAGTTAAGCCCCAAACTAAAGCTTATACACCACAGACACAAATGCATATCCATCAGTGAACTTTCTGAAATATTAATGCTAACCAAGGGTCACTGCTTATTTCCATTAGAAACTCTTCATAAATCAATTTCTTTTTAAAATTAATTTTTAAAAACATAATCTTGGCCCTGTATCTGGGTTTAAAACCATAACCCTAGGGGTGTCTGGGTGGCTCAGTCAGTTCAGTGTCTAACTCTGGCTGAGGTCATGATCTCATGGTTTGTGTATTTGAGCCTCACATTGGGCTGTCTCCTCCTCTCTCTCTGCCCAGTCCTGCTCTTGAGTGGTCTCTCAAACACACAAACACACAATACCAAAATCAAGAGTCACATGCTCTACTGACTAAGCCAGCCAGGTGCCCCAAATCAATTTCTTTTTAACTCCCAAACAAAATAATGCCTTGTGAAATGTTGCTTAATGGTTTGATGTGCAAACATAATGAACCTATCTCAAGAATGACAAGGATCAATGGTAATTTAACAGTTAGCTTTTATATTTGTACAGGAAATAATGCCCCACACCTGCCAGTTACCTTCTAAGTTTACTATATTTAAGATATTTCAATTTTAATTTTGATGATGACATAAATCTCTAAGTGTAGATGTAGGGAAAATGACATAACAAAAGATACAAAAATGTAAGAGAAAGTAGTGAGATATTCAATAGGATAAAAAGTGAAAAGACAAACACTTGGTTATAATATAGAATTGTAACTCATTCACAATCCTAGGCATTTAGTAGTATTTGGTACATTGTGCTTTCCTACATAAGCAAAAGTAAAAATTTCATTTATACTATTAAAAAAGAAAAGAAAAAAAGGACTAATGCAAAGCAGATACTAAAAACCTTAATTAATTGTGCTCATTTTGGCAGCACATATTCTAAAATTAGAACAATAAAAATCTTAATTACCACTTACCTATGGGGGCAGCCTTGACAAATCTTCTGATCAGCAAAGGAACCTCCCAAGACTTGACTTAGCATAGCTGGATGTCCTAAAGCTTTTAAAGCTTCATCTAAACTATCCACTAAAGAATTAAAAAACTCTAAGGCATCATGTTGTTCACGTAAATTAACCGGTTCACCCCAAAGTCTGAGGAAAAAACAGAATAAACTTAAGTACTATATTATATATCCCCAGAATATCCATATTTTATTTTTCATAACCACAAGAAAAATGTCAGAAATTTAAGTTGAGCCTTAGACAGGAAGTGGAAATAAAGAAATAAACACTATCTCTTGAGTGGCAATGATTACTGAAAGTGAAGCTTACAGTAATAATTATGCTTCATGAAAGGATTATCATGAAACTATGGGTAGCAGGCTTTGAGAATCATGTCCTTTTTATAAAACACTGTATTTGGGCATTCTGAATTCAAGTAAAGGTACCATTAACATGAAAATGACAACTCCAGGGTTGTCACAATTACTAGATTGGCATTTAATTCTGCTTAAATCTTACATGCTATCTTGTAAAGTCCATAGACATTTATTATTAACTAAAGGGATTTTTTTTTTCCAAATGAAAACAGAGAAGAGTTAATATTCTAGAATTAATGTATTCCCAGTAATCCCAATGAATTTAAAATTTAGGCAAGGAATGACTTGCTGGCTCAATCAACAAATTGACATCAACAGATACAATCAAAAGATAATATAAAATAAAACACAATTTAGGCAACCAATCCTGAGAAAAATACCAATAGTGTGAACAACAACAACAAAAAAAAATGACAACTATTTGCTGCTAACACCCATTTCATCTTGGATGGTATTAATACTTTTTAACAGTAATAGAAAAATATATGTTAAGAGGATAAAATATATTCATTTGACCAAAACATGGTAAAATATTAACTTTGCTAAGGAAGTTTATTGTGTTTCATTTGTGTGTGGTGTACTTTTGTAACTTAAAAACTAGGTATTTTTTATTTTTAGATGCTTATTTTTAAAAATTAATTTGGGGGGTGCTTGGGTGGTTAAGCACCTGACTACAGCTTGGATCATGATCTCACAGTTTGTGGATTTGCCCCACGTCGGGCTCTGTGTGGAGAGCTCAGAAGCCTGGAGCCTGCTTCAGATTCTGTATCTCCCTCTTTCTGCCCCTCCCTAGCTTGCACGGTCTCTCTCTCAAAAATAAACATTAAAAAAAAAATTAAATTTACATACATTAACATTCAATCTTTTTGGAGCACAGTAATGACTACCACAATCAAGATACCAACAATACTTCAGTCTTTACCCACCGAAATCTGCTAAAGCTACTGTTAGTAGTCAAACTCTGCCATAGCCTTAATTTCTTAAAACCAACTTTTTTTAGTTTTACAGTATTTGAAGTACTGTTCTCCAAAGTTACTTGGATTTGTTCTTTCAACTTTTCTTATATTAAGTGATTGGATCATTTTGAGACAACTGTAGAATCACAGAGTTCTAAGAAATAACACGAAATATGCCATCTATGCCTATAGAATGTCACAATCAGGATATGGATAGTAGTACAAACTCCAATTCTACTAAGATTTCTCTAGGCGTACTTCTACTCATATCTCTGTGGTATTTAACTATATGCAAAACAAAACAAAACAAAACATTTAAAGATTTGATTTTTGAATCGATCTCTCCATATGTGTGGCTTCAACTCATGAATCTGAGACCAAGAGTTGCATGCTCTACTGGCTGTGCCAGCCAGGTGCTCCAAGCTATATGCAACAACAACAAAATTTAAAAGGAAAAAAAGGGGCGCCTGGGTGGCGCAGTCGGTTAAGCGTCCGACTTCAGCCAGGTCACGATCTCGCGGTCCGTGAGTTCGAGCCCCGCGTCAGGCTCTGGGCTGATGGCTCGGAGCCTGGAGCCTGTTTCCGGTTCTGTGTCTCCCTCTCTCTCTGCCCCTCCCCCGTTCATGCTCTGTTTCTCTCTGTCCCAAAAATAAATTAAAAAAAAAAAAAAAAAAAAAAAAAAAAAAGGAAAAAAAAATTTGTTTATTTTTGACAGAGAGCAAGCGGGAATGGGCAGAGAGAAGGAAACACAGAATCTGAAACAGGCTCCAGGTTCTAAGCTGTCAGCACAGAGCTCAACACGTGGCTTGAACTCAGGAACTGTGAGATGACCTGAGCCAAAGTTGGATGCTTACTTAGCCCACTGAGCCACCCAGGTGCCCCACAAAAAATTCTTAGATGTTTATCCATTTGTATTTGTGATAGAGCATGTTATCACGTGCGAAAGCAGGGGGAGGAGCAGAGAGAGGGGGACAGAGGATCTGAAGCGGGCTGTGCTGACAGATGTGGGGGCTTGAACTCCCTAGTAATGAGACCATGACCTGAGTTGAAATTGAACACTTAAACTACTGAGCTGCCCATGCGCATCAGTAAGCAATTTTTTACTTCCCTGTGTATCTGTTGTGTCCACCCTATGGTCAAAATGCAGAACAGTCATCACGATCTCTGAAGCACTAATTTACAATCACACCAATCTATCTGCCACTGATTCCTAATGTCTGGCAAACAGTAATATGTTTTTATTTCTAAAACTTTGTCATTTCAAGTATTTTATGTGAAGGGGCACCTAGATGGCTCAGTTGGTTAAGTGTCCGACTCTTGCTTGGTTTTGGCTCAAGTTATGATCTCACAGTTCGTGAGTTCGAGCCCCATGTCAGTCCCTGTGTTGGGCTCTGCATTGACAGCGCAGTCTGCTGGTAATTTCTCTCTCCTCTCTGCCCCTGTTTTGCTCCATCTCTCCAAATAAATAAACTTAAAAAAATTTTTTATATGAAGAAAATTATATAGTGTGTACATCTTTTTCACTCAGCATAATACTGAGATTCACCCAAGTTGTTGAAGGTACTAATAGTTCATTGCTTTCTGGTACCTAATATGGATGTACCAATTCATTAAACTTACTGAGTTCTGGAAGAAAGCTTGTTTTTTCCCCCCAGTTTATGGCTATTTAAAGCTGCTTCGAATTACTGTGTACAAGTTTGGTGTCAACCTAAGTTTTCTTTTCTCTGGGAAAATTGTGCATGACTGCAACTCCTGGATATATAAGAAACGCCAAACCACTTTTCAGAATAACTGTATTATTTTACGTTCACAGCAGCAATAGGTGACCCTATTTCTTGGCATCCTAGCCAGTAGCTGATGTTTCCAGTAACTGTAATTTTATCAATATATATGTGTACTGGTATCTCATGTACTGTCATCTCTTTACTTTTAAAAGTATTATTGATTTATTTTGGGAGAGAATGAATGGGACCAAGGGAGTGGCAGAGACAGAGATGAGAGAGAATTCAAGCAGGCTCTGTACTCTTAGTGCAGAGGGGCTCAACCTCACAAACCTAGAGATTGTGACCTGAGCCGAAATCAAAGAGTCAGACGCTTAGCTGACTGAGCAACCCAGGTGCCCCACATCTCTTTACTTTCAACCCACAGCATTAAATTTAAATTTGCATATACAGGATGTATATAATTGGAGTTCTGATCTGACAAGTTACAGCTTTTAACTGGATCAATTTCATTTTATATTACTACTAATATAACTGAATTTAAGCATAGAATTCTATTATTTTATTGTTTGTATATCAGTTTTTTCTTCCTTATCCTTTTGAGCATGACTTAGTTATGTAATTCTACTTCAATGAATATACTGGTTGTTTCAAACTTCTCTTTATTTGAGAATGTACTTATCACCCCTTCACTACCGAAGAATATTTTCCCTGGATATAGAATGTTAGGCTATTTTTCCTACTAGTGTCATACCAAGATATCACTGCAAAACCCAATGTACTAAAGCTTTCTGCCTTTGCTTTCTTCTATAAAAGTTTTATATTTTATAGTTTTATTTGGTACGTTTAGGTATTTCATCCATTTGGGGTCAATATTAGTACATATGATGTAAGGTAAAGGTCAAATGGTAAAAAAAAAAAAAAATGCTTGTTTCTTTTCTATTAAAAAAACTTAAAAAAAAATTCTTGTTTAGTTTTGAGAGAGGGGCAGAGAGAGAGAGACACAGATTCCAAAGCAGGCTCCAGGTTCTGTGCTGTCAGCACAGAGCCCAACATGAGCTCAAACTTGTGAACTAGGAGATCATGATCTGAGCCAAAGTCTGACACTTAACCAAAGAGCCACCCAGGTGTCCCAAAAACTTCATTCTAAGATCAGGAGTGAGTCAGGGATGCCTATTTCTTCACTTCTATCAACACAGCACTGGCAGGTCTACCAAAAGACCACACACACACACACACACACACACACACACACACACACACACACACACACACACACACCTTTTAGCATTCAGCAAAAATATAGCCAAGTTGCAGGATATAAAAATCAACATGTAAAACCCAGTATGGGGGTTACTAATTAATGCATATGGAGTTTCAATTTAGAAGGTAAAGAGTTCTGGATTTCAGTGATAGTGCACCAAAATATAAATGTGCTCAATGCCATTGCACTGTAAACCTAAAAGCATTTATTTAATTTATTAAAAAAAATTTTTTTTTCAACATTTACTTATTTTTGAGACAGAGAGACAGAGCATGAACAGGGGAGGGTCAGAGAGAGAGGGAGACACAGAATCCGAAACTGGCTGCAGGCTCTGAGTGGTCAGCACAGAGCCCGACGTGGGGCTCAAACTCATGGGCCGTGAGATCATGACCTGAGCCAAAGTCCCCAAGTCGGACACTTAACTGCCCCAAACCTAAAAGCATTTAAAATGGGAAGCTTTTAAGCTATATGTAACATATATTGTTCTACAATAAAAAAATAATACATTAAAATAGAAACCGAAAAAGAAAAAATACCTAAATGAACCTTCAGCAAAATTTACAAGTTTTGTATATCAAAGGATACTACCAAATGAATGGAGAGCAAATCCACACAATGGAAGAAAATAGGTGTACATCATCTATAAGGGCCTAGTATGATGAATATACAAAGAACTGTTACAACACAACTACAAAAAGACAATAGAGAAAGTACTTGAATAGACACTTTCTTTTTTTTTTTTTTTTTTTTAAACGTTTTATTTATTTTTGAGAGAGAGGGAGAGACAGAGCATGAACAGGGGAGGGTCAGAGAGAGGGAGACACAGAATCTGAAACAGGCTCCAGGCTCTGAGGTGTCAGCACAGAGCCTGACGCGGGGCTCGAACTCACGGACCGCGAGATCAAGACCTGAGCCGAAGTCGGCCGCTTAACCGACTGAGCCACCCAGGCGCCCCTGACACTTTCTTAAAAACAAAACAAATGGCCAAGAAACATATGAATCCATATTCAACACTACTACTCATTAGTGTAATGCAAATTAAAAGCACAATGAAATGTCACCTCAAACCAACTCAGAAGGTTGTGACAAATACAAAAAAAAAAAAAGAAAAAGAAAAAATGAAAAATAAAACACTGGATGTTGAAAAACACACTTTGCTGGTGGCAAAGTAAAATGATAGAGGAAGTGAAACAGTTTGAGGGGTTCCTGACACTTAAAACAATTACCATGTGAGCCAGCAACTACATTCCTACCATGTATACCAAGAGAATTGAAAACATAAGCCTACACAAAAACTTATACAACATGAATGCTGACAGAAGTACTACTGAAACAGCCAAAGGAAGGAAATTACTGAAATGGCCATCAATTTATGAACAGAAAACCAAAATGTGGAATATCCATACAATGGGATACTGCATATTCCAATACACACTTTGTGATGAAAGAAGCTAGATGAAAATGCCATATTCATACGGCAAGAACACTGGCTTTTTGTGCTGCCTGTGTTGGAAGAAAGGAAAACTAGGGAATAAGTATTTAACATTGCTTTTTGGTCATGAAAAATTTGTGGAACTAGGTAGTGTAATGATGGCACAAACATTTTGAATGCACTAAGCTGCCAAGGAACTGTATACATTTTTAAATAGTTACAATGGTTAATTTCATGTTATGTCAACTTTACCAAAAAGAAAAAAAACACAACAAACACAGCATATTATGTATCTAGAACATAAGTAATACAAAAGTGCAGACAAACTGTAAGTTTGTCTATTAAAAGAAGAAAACTATGAAGAGAAAAACATAAATATATTCAAGTACAAATATATTACAATTTAGTACATTTAAATTCAAACACACCATAAATTCAGGGTCAAAACTAAACCTGTCTATAAATCTTGCTGTATATGAAGAAATACATACATGCACATAAGATACATTATACATGAGTACAAATAACTGAGCGAAAGATTTTAAGATAAAAGGTCAAAGTATAGGATACTATGGTAATTTGGAAAAACAAGTATGACTAGACTACTGACAAAAGTCTTGAGTCAGACACATGATGGGAAAACATAAGTACTGAAAATAACTAGAGATAAGACAAAGGTATTCGCAAGTGACAGAACTGAAAGAATAAAGGCGTTAATCAGAAGGAAGCATTATATATATATGTATATGCATATATATATATATATATATACACACACACACATAATAAGACATTCTAACATTTTAATTTAAAGTTAGTATACTGATTCAAAATTATCCCCTATTGATGATTTACCTGAACTGTTTCCAAAATCCTCTGGGCACATAGTACTGTAGTCGAGAAGCAGCTAAATGACCAAAGATGACTTGAAGGTGCCTTAAAACAGCAATATTGTACTCCTTCCTATCTTCTGCCTTACTTAAAGGTGGTTTGTCTTCAAACTGATGAGGATATCCAAATACATCATCTCGGGGATCAACATTACTCTGGAGACAAATAAAACAAAACCCCCCCAAAACAAAACAAAAAGATCACTGATGATCTAATCTAACTTTAGAAGTAAAGTAAGTTGAGACAAATAAAAATAGTGAATGAATAATTTGCATTATTTTACACTTCATGTTTCCAAAGCACACAACTTTTAGTTTATTAATATTAGTGCTTATTCCCATAATTTCACAGATGAATTATCATATAAAAATCAAAAAGGAATAATCCTGAACATCCACTGGAGGTGGTATAATATAAGAAACAAAGATTTAATTTAGTATCCTACACTGGAGACAAAGGAGTACTTTGTTATAAATAACTTTGTGAAATGAGTTATTTAACCTTCCCAGGATTCAATTTTTCCTCCAGAGATTAACACATTCTTTATAAATTACATGAAATAATTTATGTGACATGATCAGGATTATTAATATACACAGTTAAGACTACCTTTGGTAGAAACAGCAGCATAAACAGAACATCTAAAGGTCTTAATTATGCTACAAAAGCAAAACTTAGTTGTTTATTACAGAGTACTGAATACCCATTTTATATTGTTTCCTCTGTGTCAGAGGGTTATGATAGAAGTAAACAACATCCAGTTCCTGCCCCTCAGAAGTTCGCTATCTAGGAAAGCATACTGGTAAACAGGCAGACAACCACACTGTACTGCTGAAACAACATAAAGCACAGGGTTATCAAACAGTAAAAACAAATTTGGTATTTTCTCAGTATTATTTTTTTCTTGCTAGTATGTTTAGCCATCTCTATGTTTAATTCAACATCTTAGCAGTAACATGAGCTGCAGAACAAAGATTTAAATTCTAATTTTCTTTCAAACACTGGTTCTTAACCAGGTATTGGTGTCAGCACCTCATATGGGGGCTTAAAAAAAACAAACGGTAAAAAGGAAAAAAAACTAAACAAATTCAGACACTATGCCTGGGGAGTGTTTTACTGGATATAAGAAGAGTAGGCAGGTATATGTTTTGGAATCTCCACAACCACTAGACTGCTAAACTAGTTTTGGTCAGTGAAGGAAAGAAGTGTAGGAATAAGGATGACCCATCCACTTACTATAAATAGAATATTTTCTATCTTCTCTACTAATTCCTATGAAACTTGTAGAAAGGAAAAAGTAAAAGAAAAATAAACATTTTTGATATAAAAAACTAAAGTTAAGTTCTCCATGTTAATGTATAAAAAACTACATTCCGGGGCGCCTGGGTGGCTCAGTAGGTTGAACATCTGGCTTCGGCTCAGGTCATGATCTCACGGTTGGTGAGTTCGAGCCCCATGTCGAGCTCCACGTCGGGCCCTGTGCTGACAGCTCAGAGCCTGGAGCCTGCTGTGGATTCTGTGTCTCTCTCTCTGCCCCTCCCCTGCTCATGCTCTTCCCTATCTTTCGAAAGTAAATAAACATTAAAAAAAAAAACAAAAAATTAAAAAAAAAAAAACAAAAAAAACTACATCCCAGTTTTATTTACTCTGATCTGCCACTAAAACTTTTCTATCTATACACTGAATACTCTCGATAGCATGATAATGTATCACTGTTTAATAATATTATTAACAGGACCATATGGTGTTATTTAAAGTAGCAAACAAGTTTGATTTTGTACCAGAAAAAGCAATAAAGTGAGAAAAACTTTATTAAGAGTCTCCTAAAAATACACACAGATGGTAAAACTGATCATATAAAAGGAACACTAAATAAAACAATATACTATCAAAGGTTAAAAATATCAAAATACAAATTATTTTAAAATAAAGATACTTGTCACTTTACAACACCAAATTTTACTTAACACACGGCACAAACATCCTGCTTTAAAAAAAACACAGAACTTGCAATAGACATTATCCCTAGTTTCAGCAATCAGACAACAAAATGAAATAAAAGGCATCCAAATCAGCAACAAAGAAATCAAACTTCTACTCTTTGAGGAGAACATGATTCTATATATGGAAAACCTGAAAGACTCCACCAAAAAACTGCCAGAACTGATAGATGAATTCAGCAAAAGTTGTAGGATATAAAATTAATATACAGAACTCAACTGCCTTTCTATACAACAATAATAAAGCAGTAGAAAGAGAAATTAAGGAATCAATTTCACTTACAACTGCATTTACAATACCTAGGAATAAACCTAAACAAAGAGGTAAAAGAGCTGTATGCTAAAAACTATAGAAAGCTTATAAATAAATTGAAGATAAAAAGTAATGTAAAAACATTTCATACTCCCGTACTGGAAGAACAAATACTGTTAACATGTCGATACTGCCCAAAGCGATCTACATATTCAATGTGATCCCTATCAAAATGACAACAGCATTCTTCACAGAGCTAGAACAATCCTAAAGTTTGAATGGAAACAGCAAAGATTCCAAAGAGCCAAAGTAATGCTGAAAAAGCAAACCGAATTGGAGGTATCACACTTCTGGACTTCAAGCTGTATCACAAAGTTGAAATCATCAAGACAGTATGGTACTGGCATAAAAACAGACACAATGATCATGGAACAGAATAGTGAAGTCAGAAATGGACCCATAAACGTATGGGTAAACTAATCTTTGACAATGCAGGAAAGAATATCCAATGGAAAAAACAGTCTCTTCTGCAAATGGTGCTGGGAAAACTGGACAGCAATATGTAAGAGAATGAAACTAAACACTTTCTTATACCATATACACAAAAATAAATGAAGAAATAGCTGAAAGACCTAAATATAAGACAGGAAACTATAAAAATCCCAGAAGGGAAAACTGACATCAACCTCTTTGACTTTGGTCACAGCAATTTTTTAATAGACATGTCTCCCAAGGGAAGGGAAATAAATGCAAAAATGAACAAACTGGACCCTATCTAGATAAAAAGCTTCTGCACAGCAAAGGAAACAATCAGCAAAACTAAAAGGCAACCAATGGGATAAGTAGAAGATATCTGCAAATGACATATTTATTGGATAAAGGATTAGTATCCAAAATCTAAAGCACTTTTGAAATTCAACACCCAAAAAACAAATAATCCGGTGAGGAAATAGGCAAAAGACATGAACAGACACTTTTGAAAGGAGATATCCAGATGGCAAACAGACACATGAAAAGATCCTCAACATCACTTATCATCAGGGCAACACAAATCAAAACACGATGAGATACTACCTCTTAGCAAGTCAGAATGCCTAAAATTAACTGAAGAATTGACAGATGTTGGAAAAGATGTGGACAAAGAGAAACCTTGTGCACTTTTGGTGGGAATGCAAAGTGGCTGCAGCCACTCTGGGGAACGTTATGGAGGTTTCTCAAAAAATTAAAAATAGAACTACCCTATGAAGCAGCAATTGCATACAAGGTATTTATCCAAAGTATACAGGTGTGTTGTTTCGAGGGGCATAAGCACCCCAGTATTTAGCAGCACTACTGAATGTATAGCAGCACTACTGAAAATAGCCAAACTATGGAAAGAGCCAATGTCCATCGAATGACAAATTGATAAAGAAGATACACACAATGGAATATTACTCAGCAATCAAAAAGAAAGAAATCTTGCCATTTTCAACAATGTAGGTGGAACTGGAGTGTTTTACATTGATTGAAATAAATCAAAGGCAAATATCATATGATTTCACTCCTATGTGGAATTTAAGAAACAAAACAGATGAACATAGAGGGGAAGGCAGGAAATACAAGATAAAAACAGAGAGGGTGGTAAACCATAAGAGACTCTTAAATATAGAGAACAAACTGAGGGTTGTGGGAGGGAAGTTGCATGGTGGGGAGGACTAAATGGGTGATGGGCATTAAGGGAGTATTTGTTGGGATGGGACTGGGTGCTAAATTAAAGTAATGAATCACTAAATTCTACTGCTGAAACCATTACTACACTGATGTAAACTTACATGGATTTAAATAAGATTCAAAACAAAACAAAACAAAACAAAAACAATATAAAAACCAACTGGATTTGACGTGGAACTCTACTCAACAATAGCATGTACCTTCTTTTGAGGTGCACAAGACACATTTTCCACAAAAAAACGTTTGTTAGGACACACATTAAGTCAACAGATTTTAAAGAGATAATATATTGTACAAAATATCTCCTCCAAACACAGTGGGATGAAGTTAAAAAGAAATGATCTATCAAGCTATAAGACATAGAGGAAACTTAAATGCATACTGCTAAGTGAAAGGAAGGCAGTCTGAAAAGATTACACATTGCAGGATTCCAAGTATGTAACATTCTGAAAAGGCAAACTGAGGAACAGAAATATCAGTGGTTTCCAGGGGTTGGAAGAGAGGGACAAACAGGCGGAAAGGAGGGGATTTTTATGCCAAGAAACTATTCTGTACGATACTTTAATGATGACCACATAACATTATTCCTTTGTAAAAACTCTTACAACATACAACACAAAGAGTGATCCCTAATGTAAACTATGGACTTTAGTAAATAAATGCGAAAATATTGACTCATCAGCTGTAACAGAAATATGAAACTAATGCAAAGATACTTATAATGGGGAAACTGAGAGGTGCAGAGGTATGAAAAAAAATCTCTGTATTTTCTGGGAAATTTTTCTGTAAACCTAAAACTGCTCTAAAAGAAACTCCACCGGGCACCTGGGTGGCTTAGTTGGTTAAATGTTCAACATCAGCCCACGTCATGATATCCTGGGTACCTGTCTCCCTCTCTCTCTGCTCCTCTTCTGCTTGTTCCCCCTCTCAGAAATAAGTAAACATTAACAAAAATTAAAAGCAAAAAAAACCAAAACCAAAAACAAAAAAACCCTATTAAAAAAGAGAAAATTTCAACTTCACTTTTAAGTCTGTTAGATGATAAGCACTAGGGTAAGCCACGGAGAGTAGCTCAGAGGTCTTTGTCCTACCACCAAAAGTGTAATCAAAAAGATTCTACAAGTACAATATTCTCAGAAACAAAAAACGAGAACAACAAAAAAACACTACAAACAACAACAACCACCACCACAACCACCACCACAACAGTATATCTGCTAATCAAGACTTTGTTACTTAGGGATAATACAGTATAATTAAAATTTACCTCATTGTCCTGCTTCTCATCACCAAAGATATCATCATCTACATCACTACCTGTGCCTTCAACAGCAAGAATACTGTTCCTAATGGAAGGTATCATGTAGAGCTGCTGGATCACAGAGTTCATGTAACAAGTGGCACCAGCGTTTTTAAGTCCCACAAATCCTTTTGATGGGCGGGGTCCAACAGGTGGTAGATATTCCCACTCAGTAAGTGCTTCACAAGCTGAGAGAAAAAAAGATTCTCATAACATGAAAATAATGACTCTGTTCATTGACAGCTGTGTTATGCTGATAAATTAACATTGGTAACAATTCTATCACTACTACAAGCCATTTTAAAGAGTACTCCAAATTGTTACTTCACTAATGTGTGTGCCACTACACAGATCCATTCTAAGAAGTACTGAGTCTGTATTTTATTGATGTTGTTTCTAGGACCATGAGTAAAGACAGCCTACAGTTTCATCTTGAGGAATTAATAAGACAGTATATTTGAAAGGTCTGTCAGAACTGTAAATCACTTTACATTATTCACTACTTTCCAAAAACAAAAAAAATCCTGAACATTAATCATTATCTGGGTGATAGATTAGAGTATATTAAACTGCAAATTATATAGAATAAATAAATAGAATAAATAGAATTAGATGGATCTTGATGTGCTGTTAGATATATTATTAAATGTAAAACCAAACAACAGAAAGTGAAGAACAATGTGTGAAGTATATCCCAATTTGTGTTAGAAAGGAAAAATGTAAACACATACACAAAGAAAGTTAGCACTTCCAGTGTTAAGTTGTGGTCTTTTTTTTTTTTTTTTTTTTTTAATGTTTACTTATTTATTTTGAGAGGGGGTGGGAGAGAAGCAGAGACAGAAGGACAGACAGAATCCCAAGCAGGATCTTCACTGTCATTGCAGAGCCCAGGGCTCACAAATTGTGAGATCATGACCTGAACTGAAACCAAGAGTTAGACACTTAACTGACTGAGCCATCCAGGCGTCCCATGGTAAGTCTTTTATATGTGAATGAAATAACCAGAAGTTTCATAAGCTAAATTTAGAAAAACAAACCTAAGTTTCCAAACATTTCTCTATATAGATTCCACAGTACAAAAAGTTTAGCTAAAAACTCTGCAATGTGACTGAAAACTTTCTTACACTCAGCAAGGCCAAGATAGTCTCAGATGCAAATAAATAAATAAATAAATCAGTGAAGACATTCTTGAAGTATGTTGTGTTCGCAAATCCATGGTTTGCTCTTAAATTAGATACTATGTTATTATTTGTTATTTTATTTATTACTCCTTTCCCTTTGTGTTTCAGTTGTAATAAACCTATCTAACAGAATAACTTACTATGTCATCAGACTGATGTGGGCATTAATTGACTAAAATGTACACAAATGTTATCTTTTTACATTCTCATTTTCAAAAGTTTAACTTTCTTAAAACTCAGATTAAAATAACACTGAAAAATCTCAAAGTGAGGGCTTGCAAATCTTTCCATTCATAACCTTTAGTATTCCATAACATCATTTTACATTTGATAAAATAAAACAATTTGCAAAGTTACTTGAAACACTTAAATGAAGGCATTTAAATAGAATTTGAGAACTTTTCTGTATGAAGTTTCTATACTTATAATAGTATTAATTATACACATTATTAAACTTATTAAACTACTTACTAGTTGCTAAAAACAAACACAAATTAAACATTTTCTAAAGGAAAGAAAAACCCATTAATTTTAAACAAAGAGGTATCTCAACCAACAAAACAACTTAAAATACTTACTAGTTATTGCTGTGCCTATGTAATACATTTCAGTCAAAGAGTCAACTATCTGTTTGAGGTTCTTTACACAGCCAACAGCTAAGGCTACAAGCAACTCAAAACCAGCACTGATAGTAGCTGGTGAACTACAGACTGGAATAGCCTGCTCTGCTGGCAGTTCTCCACTTCTCATACATTGTAAGTAAACTTTGGAAGCAGGAAAGATGAAATCATCAATTAATTCCTAAAGAGGTGAAAAAAATAGATGACATATTATTAGCAATAATATATTCTAAAAAAAAACCTCCCTTGGAAGGTAGTATTTTTATACTATTTGAGAAAATTAAACATCTTTTTACATTTTATTATATTAAAAAAAATTTTTTTAATGTTTATTCATTTTTGAAAGACAGAGAGAGGCAGAGTACAAACAGGGGTGGGGTGGAGAGAGAGGGAGACACAGAATCTGAAGCAGGCTCCCAGCTCTGAGCTGTCAGCACAGAGCCCGACACGGGGCTTGAACTCACAAACTGCAAGATCATGACCCTAGCCAAAGCCAGACACTCAACAGACTGAGCCACCCAGGCGCCCCAAATCTTTTTACATTTTGAAAACAATTTTGGATTTTCAAATAACAAAATGAAAGTTTTCAAAGCACTATTAAACACACAATTTTAGAGCTATTTTAAGGAACAAAAAAGCTGACTACAAGAAAAACATTCTAAATAAGCCTACACCTTTAAATAAATATGAACTAAAATCTTTAATGAAAAATTTTTAATGTTTATTTTGGATAAAGGGTGAGTGTGTGGGGGGGAAGGGGAGAGAGAGAGGGAGAGGCAGACACAGAATCTGAAGCAGGCTCCAGGCTCTGAGCTGTTAGTACAGAGCCTGATGTGGGGCTCGAACCCACAAACCATTGCAATATCATGACCGGAGCAGAAGCTGCATGCTTAACCGACCAACTCACCCAGGCACACACCAAAACCTCTCACCCTTTTTTTTTTTTGAAAGAGAAAGAGACAAAGAAAATGTATTTTCTTCAAATACAGTATATAATACACATAATATAGAAAATAAATGTTAATCAAGTACTTATGTTGTTGGTATGGCTTGTGGTCAACAATAAGCTATCAGTAGTTAAGTTTTTAGTGTGTCAAATAGTACATGTGCATTTTCAATTGCCTCAGGGGTCAGTGCCCATAACCCTCGCATTGTTGAAAGGTGAACTATAATTTTAAAATCTCTTGAGTTAAAGGCGGCACACATTTATTTAAAAATCACCATTTTATGCTAAGCAAAATAAGAGAAAGACAAGTATCATATGATTTTACTCCTGTGGAATTTGAGAAAGAAAAGAAATGAATATAGGGGAAAAAAGAGAAAAGCCCACACCAAAAAACAGATTCTTAAGTATAGAGAACAAACTGATAGTAACCAGAGGTGCAGGGTCAGGGAAACATGGGGGTGGTGAAATAGGTGATGTGGATTAAGGAGAGCACTTCCTATGATGAGAACTGGGTGTTGTACAAAGTGTTGAATCAACTATGTTATATATGTGAAACTAGTATTACGCTTTAGGTTAAAACTAGAATTTAAATAAAAACTTAAAAAATAAACAAATCGGTGTAACCTTTGAGATCAAGGTTTTTATAAGGTAAGTAACAAAGATGGTATCTCAAAGAAACTATTGTAGAGCTCAACCAAACAGATTTGCTAACAAACAAATGTTTGTTAAAAGGTCATGATAAGTAGGTATAGTGCTAAAATTTAGAACTTACTTTAATGAGATTAGCACCTCCTTTTTCACAACCAATATGATACTTTTTCTCAGGCGTTTGAAAGGCTAGTAGCTCTTTTGTTACCCCAAGGTGACCTTCCAAGATTGGCTCTTCAACACCCGTTTCACCTGTGGTTTTAACATTATCCTGCCAAAATAAAAATGTTAGAGATCTAACTCATAGGAAAGGAGAACAAAAAAAAAAGAAAGAACAAAAGGGAGCTGGAGGAAAGTGAGATCTCAGATGCAATTACTCCCAACCTTTCCATTCATGTGATTTCTTCTTCCTACTGCAGCACTCTTTGAACAGTAAATGTGGAAATTTGCCCCAAGAAGATACTGGCCATGTCTGCAGATCATTTTGGTTTTCACAATTGGGAAGGGAAGATACCACCTAACAATCAGAGGCTAAAGTGTTGGTCAACATCCTATAATGCACAGCACAGCTCCTCAAAACAAGGAATAACCTGGTCTAAAATGTCAATGGTTCAAGGTTGTGAAATACTATTTTGGAAGTAGTAGGCTTCACAAGCCTCTAAGAGAATGCTTATCTGCAGCCAAAAGCTATACACTTCAGAAATATACTCTCACAGAACTGGTAAAACTGGTATAAGGTACCAAGTGGTTAAATGTAAATGGCAACTTATCAGACTGTATTATTTAGAAACAAAAAATCAAGACTATTCATTAAATACAATAATAGATAAAATAGGCCAAAAATATCAAAGTGGAGAAACACTGAACATTAGCTTTCTGTCTCCCAACTGAAGTAAAACATTTCTATAAAACTAGTTTTATGTTCTATGAATTAGGAGTTACCTAGTAATGAAAAGTATACTCTTATTTTTATTATTCCCAAGGATTTTTTGTTTAACATACGCAAAACTATCAGCCCACTTTTAATAAAGCAGAATATTATACCACTTACCCTAATCCTTTGGAGCCAATCTATTTCACTGTTCAGAAGAACTTCAGCATTGGGTACATTAATATTGCTGTTGTAAGCGTAGTTAAGAAGATGCCGCAGAAGAGTGAAATAGTCACCTGAATGTTTACCTCTCTCTCTTGCTGTGTTCTGCAATATAATTATGTACTATGAATTTGCAAAGTCATGTTAAAAATTCATGTTAATTAAAAAAAAGTCCAGATCAGAAAGTAGGAACATCTATCTAGCAAAGACATAAAACATAAGGAGTTTGAATTACCTTTTTCCAAGAAAGTTTTATAAAAAGTAAAAGTCAGTTTACAAACATTACAGAAATTATTAGAAAATATTATTTTATTTACTAAGCATAAACCAAATTTTTTAAAAAAGATTTTTTAAAAACATCAATCTGTACATCCAATATGGGGCTTGAAATCAAAACTCTGAGTTCAAGAACTATATGCTCCACTGACTAAGCCAGCCAGGTGCCTTGCCTACCAAATCTTAATAAAACTTAAAACTGTAATTTCCTGAATGTTCTTGGTTTTAAGAATGAATCATATTGAGTCCATTAAAAAATGTCTTACCCCCAAAATGGTAAAGAGCAGAGTAATGAAGAAAAGTAGAGGTCTGTGTCCCATGCAACATCTGGTGCACATTAAAAAAAATTGCTCCTGCGCCAACTGACGAACAGTTCTGAAATGAAAACGTTTTTTATTTAATGTATTACATTAATGAAAAAAAAAGCTCCAATACACACTGGTTTATCTTTAGCAGGGGAGATGAATTAATTGGAAAATACAAGGCAGTGACTTGTAACTCATTAAAAATGAGATAGCAGCACAGAACAGATAAAAATAAACTATTTTTCAGAGAGTGAAACTTCAATCTATAACCACAGCTTGGAAATTAACTGGTTAAAGTTTCTTGCATTATGATGTGGGGGTAAGGTTTGCTAAAAATGAAAAGGGCAAATATACATGAATAAAACCATTATCTGCAGGATATCCTTTAAATTTTATTTATTTTGAGACAGAGAGAGAGAAAGAGAGCAAGTGAGTGTACAAGTGGGGATTCTGACGTGGGTCCTACCTCACAAACCATCAGATCATGACCTGAGCAGAAATCAAAAGTAGGACGCCTAACTGACTGAACCACCCAGGTGCCCACAGGATATCCTTTAAAATGTCCCTTGGAAAAAAAAACAACAAAATCTTGCAATAACCCAGAGCCTCAACAGAACATGGCATATAGTAATGAAAACTATTTTTTTTGGCCTCATGAAGAACTGTTTCAACGATCTGTACTTTGAAGCAAGTAACTCAAAACAGATGAAGCCATTTGTCATTTTTCAATGGTTGTCAAAATGATCATCAGATGAGAAGCAGGTGTGTTACTTGGGAAATAGAGAACTTCTTCAAAATACACATTCTTCAGCCCAATCTATACTTTCTGATTCAGAAACTCAGAGAGGTCCAGCAATCTACATTTTAATAAGGAATCTTAAGGATTCTGATATACACCAAAATTTAAGGATCATTTGAATACTATATTGATTATATATTTTCATCTCATTGAGGATTTTTAGAAACAGTCTGTAATTTCAGTACCAAAAATTTCATGTAACTTTTATTTATTTATATCTTCAAAAATGTTGAATAATATGTTGATCTCTCTGGAATATTGTGTTTATGATGATGATTCTGAAACCTACATAAGAGGTATTCTATAGTTACCACGCTGGTAAAGACTACTTGTTTAAAAGCTAGAGGTCTGTCTGCAATTCCCATTAGAAATGAGACCTTAAAGTTTTCACAAATTTGGGAAAAGCCTTACCGTTAGTTGGGATAAAATGAAGGCAACAAAATTAGCTTAAAATCTATGAAATCAACAAAGCACAAATGCCTCAGTCAACTTTTGAGCTTTTGGAAACAACCAAAGAGCGTGTTAACAAAATCAGATCAGAAAAAGACTTCAATAAAGCACCCATCCAGCAACACCCAGTCTCACCTGAATCTGTGAATGTACAAAAAAACATCAACCTACTGATGCCTGTGCAAATCTGCCAGTGCCTGAACTCCATACAGTCTGCTTTACTCAGAAAATGTGCCTAATTGGCATAGTTCTCCCTTACTATCCTCAGTGATAAGATTCAAAACAAGACAAAAACAAGTTTTGTTTTTTTTTTTATCAGTTTATCAGTGATAAATCCACTTCTGTCTTTTTGATTTCAGGTTAAATGGTGATCTCTTTAATCTTTGACAAAAGCAAAGTCTTTCAGGCTTTATAAATGAAGAGAAATATCCTGGTATTAATAGCCTAACACATGTTTAGGTGTTAACTGGTGGGTAAAAGGGCATTATAAATTACTTGTATTTGTGGATAAATGCCACATTTCTTTCTTCTTGACAGCTGCTAGATTCAAATTTGAAACAGAACATAATTAATGCCCATATCCTAACTTTAAAGTATTTTCTCAACTGGAAAAATTACTACTGAAGTTAATGCCTTAGGAATGAAAATTCTGCCAACCCCTACTATAATTCTTGAAAAAAACTTTTGGGTTGCTTGCTGGAAAATCATTAGCACCTGTTGTATCACAAGAGCAATTATGTATTGGGAGAGGAAAACATAAACATCAGAATATGAATGATGTGGTGTGGTGTTTGAATAGACATGTATTCCAATTCTAGTCCAGATTAGTTCCCCAAATACCAACCAAGGATCTAGTTCTGTGCTCCTCTTCCTTCAATTACCTTAGAGACGGAAGCTCTTATTCACACATATTATGGTTTCACAAAATTGTTAATAAGCAATGAATAAAAAAGAAGACGAGGAGAAGAGGAAATAATATATAGTTCAGTTTTAGTAAGCCAGATTACTAGCCAGACTTCAATTTATGTAGTCTGCCCAAATGTAAACTCACACAACTTTTAAGGATCTTAAAATTAAAAGTTCCTCTGATTTACAAATACCAAAGATGGGATTCAAAAAAACCTCCAAAATACATCTAAGTACATCCACATAAATAACTTCCTTCAAAATTTTCTGCAGAAGTGGTTTAATACTTTTAAAGAATTCGCAGGTGTCTCATAGTACACTGCTCAAACTCAGAAAAAATGAGTACACACTGAAAATATCTGATACTTGTCATTTTTCTGAAGAAAAAAAAAAAAAAACAGCCCAAGAAAATAACTTGAAATGTTAAGTCAAACATATCACCTCCACTCAAAACACAGCAATCACTTCCTATTTCATATAAGTCAAGGTGCAAGAGAACAGCGCTGCAAATTGTAGATATATTTGCAATTCCACCTTCAGTTGTTACCACGGACTTAAAATAAAATCCAAAATCCTTACAATGACCGATAGCTTTACATAATCACACACATTGCTAGTTATCTCTTACCTCATCTCTAAAAATGTCCCCCTTACTCACTCAGTTCTAGTAACAATGACCTTGTTTTTCTACTAGGAGGTCAAGAAGACGTGTCCAGAACTTTTACATATGCCGACACTTCTCTAAACCTATGTGTTCATTCCTTTAGTATTTCTTTCAGGTACTTAGATGAAAGTCAATTAGTTAGTGAAATATTTATTTCCTAATTATCCTATCTAAAGTATCAAATTTTATATGCAGTACATGGATTCACTTAAAAACAAACCAAACAAAAAACTGACATCACTAACAAAACAAAAGCTCAACAGTAGTGAAACCAAGTTAGGAGGTTAATATCCTATTTAAGTATTTTTATCAGGTTTTTAATGGGTTAAAACAAACTTCTTATATGAAAATTTGGAAATTAAAAATAAATAATGCTCAAAAAGGATAGAAGCAATATTGCATAGCAGCCAGTTCCAAGCTCCTGTTCCTCTATGGAAACATCAGAAACCAATCAAAAACTTACAGAACTCTTGAAAAACCAATCTGTATCAATCAAACAAACACCATATAACAAAAATCACAACTTAAAAATGATAGGAAAGTTTTTTGGTGCTCTCCCCACCATCTACTCTGTGTGGTATAAGTCCTTCAAGATGGCAAGCCACATTCACAATGTGAGATCTTGTTCCTGCTTCTGGATGGAGCAAAGAAGACCTTATTTGTAAACTATTGTGTTTGTGGCTAGTTTATCTAAGGCTTCTGCAGAACTGATGTACACAGAGAACACTCAATTTCTGTTTCTTCAGAACTCACTTATGGTGAAAAAGACAATGTAATGGGCAAAAACATCCTATGGCAACAGAAAAACCCAAAGCTCTTAGGAGCAAAGATTATAACTGAAACCTATAACTGACAAAGTAGCAAGACCTAGAGAGTGTTTTTGGGGAGAGGAAGTCAGGACTTTGAAAAGCAGCCAAAAACACTGAAAGAAAAGTCACATTAATAGGATGGGACAAATACTAAAAAAAACATGACAGTTAAGCTTTCACCTCAGGCTAATATGTAGGACAGTATGATCAGAGAGTGAATGATGAAGCATGGTTACAAATGTTTGCACAAATGTTTGCATAAAGTACTAAAGGAATGTACTATTAATACAGTTCCAATTTGTAAAACAGATTTTTCTTTGTACTTTGCCAAAATACTGGCACAACAAAATTTTTTTTAAAAAGCTGCATTTATTTAAGCAATTTACACCCCATGTGGGGTTCAAACTCATGACTCCCATATTAAAAGTCGCAGGCTCCACTCAATTAAGCCTAAGCCAGCAGGCGTCCCTGGCACTACATAATTAACTCTCCAACATCAAGAAGAGCAAGTCTGGAGAAGAGGACAGATCTAATTTCCAGTTATTACATGAATTGTAAAATTGATATGTACCATTTTCAGGGGGAAAAATAAAAAATTATACAAAGGGATAAAAAAGTATGGCGAATTCAAAGAAAAGAAATAAATTAACAGTGTACCTCAGGAAGCTAGATGTTGAACTTTCTACAAGATTTGAAACACTCATAAACATGATCAAACCACTGGGGTACAAAGGAAAAACAAGAATGTATGACAAAGTTTTATGAAAGAGATAGAAAGTGTTAGAAAATTGAAATAGAGATTCCAGACACAAAAAATAAACAACAGAAATAAAAAACTCCACAGTGGCATTCAAGACTAGATTTGAGGAGGCAGAGAAAAAGAGTAAGATAACAACAGATACAATCTAGTATGAGGAACATAAAGAAAAATTTAAAATGTCCAAGGAACATGTGACATACCATGAAGTAAACCAAAAGTCCCAGAAGACAGAAAGAATATTTTAACAATAATGACTGAACATTCTTAATTTTGATGAAAGACATGAAAATACACACCCAACAAAGGCCACAAACTTGAAACTGGAAAACCTGAGACAGAGTCACAGGGAAATACATTATAGTCAATTTACTGAGAGCCAAAGACTAGATTTGAAAGCATAAAGGATGAAGCAATTTGTCATACCTAAGTAATCTTCAGTAAGATTTACAGACGATTTCTCATCATAAACTCCCAATCAAGAAAGCAGAATGACAGATATAAAGTGACAAAAGAAAAAACTATCAACCAGTACAAAACATCTTCAATGAAGAAATTTCAAGATAAGAAAAAGTTAAGGGAATGTGATGAAGAGCTGTCCTAAAAGGGCATCCTACAAACGAAATGAAAACACACTAACCAGTTATATGAAGCCATATTCTGTAAACAACAGTGGTAACGGTTAACTATATTTGAAATACAAAAATCAGCACTGATCTGAGCATGTAGCTTCTCTTACTATGATACTCATGGATTTTGAAGTTTATTTATTTATTTTGAGAAGGAAAGCATGAGCAAGCACACAAACAGGGGGGAGGGACAGAGACAGAGAGAGAATCCTAAGTCGGCTCCATGCTGTCAGAGCACAGGCAGATGTAGGGCTCAGACCCATGAACATGATGAGATCATGACCTGAGCTTAAGTCAAAAGTCAGGCCCTCAGCTGACTGAGCCACCCAGCCTCCCCTTACTATGAGACTTAAAAGGCAAATGTAAGAAACAATTTTACATCTATGTGAATGGTCACACTAGTGTTTAGAGATGTAATCTTCAACAATAAATATACAAAGGAAAAGGACTAAAATGGAGACAACGGTATTTATGTTAGTAAAACTAACTTGGCATTTTTCAAACACACTGTTCTTATTCAAACTAGGACTGTTTAAGTTTAGGGTATTAACTGATATTCTTGGGATAACAACTTAGAGCCTATAAAAGATAAATCAATGACTATTAAGTCATTATTTATTTACTTTTTAAAAAGATTTTATTTTTAAGTGATGTCTACACTCAACATTTGTGGCTCAAATCCACAAATTTGAGATCAAGACTCATACACTGCATGTTATACCAAATGAGCCAGAGAGGTGCCTGTCATTCATTTACTTTAAATTTAAAGAGATTACACTCTCCCGTTAAAAGGCAAAGATTGCCAAAATGACTTAAAAAAGAATCACTTATGTCATCTACATGAGGCTCACTTTAGATACAAAGACACATAATTAAAAGTAAAAGATAATTTTGGAAGATAGCTGAATAGAGTTCCAAGATTCCATCTCCAAGCAAAAGTTGTGTCATGTAACAAAAGCAAATATTCTAGCAGCAACACATGTGAGTCAGAATGGTCAGTTAGGCACTATGTCCTCCAAATATCAGAGATACGTGTTTTGATTTTTGGTTGCTGCTCCTGGTAATACAGTGTAAATATAGAGGCGGGAAGTCATTATTCAACTCTCACTCCCACTGGGGAAACCACTCTGCTCTGGCTTAGCACTTCCATAGCATTAAAAAGGGCAGATGGATTTTGTCACTAACTTTTCTGATTCTTCTCTTATGATTCTGGTTCTTCTCTTCTCTTATTCTTCTCTTCTCTTATTCTTCTCTTCTCTTATTCTTCTCTTCTCTTATTCTTCTCTTCTCTTATTCTTCTCTTCTCTTATTCTTCTCTTCTCTTCTCTTCTCTTCTCTTCTCTTCTCTTCTCTTCTCTTCTCTTCTCTTCTCACATTTCAGGATTAGGACATTCAATAGCAAACACATATATGGGGGAATTTAGAAAAGTCACTATATGTGCTCAAGGAAGGGAAAAGGTTCAGAAAATACCTATGAAAACGTACAGTTTACACCCCAGGTTGATTATGAGAGCAGAGACTGCGTACAATAATAACAGCAATGACAACATCAAACACCAGCAAAACTGTGGGAAAGGGAAAATCTGATTTTCAGAAATACAACACTGTATATTTCTAATGTCCAGGTTTCATCAAAGAACATACAATGCATAAATTGCCAGGAAACTATAGTCCAGTCAAGAAAAAAAAAAACACAAGTCAACAAAGATGTCCCTGAAAACAATCAGATACTGACTTCAAGAAAAAAACAAAAAAAACAAAAAAACTGTTTTAAGGATGCTCAAAGAATGAAAAGAATGAGAACATCAAGAAAGGAGGTATGTATAAAATTAAAAACAAAACAATGAAGAGGCAGAAAACATAAAAAAGAAATCCCCTAAAAAATTATGCAGCTGGAAAGTATAATACCTTAAATGAAAAATCCATTTTAGAAATATTTAAGTAAGTAGATTTAATAGGTAGATTAAAGAAATCATCATATGTGAAGATAGAACAATTGTAATGATTGTGTCAGAAGCAGAAAGAATAACTGAAAGTGAACAAAGAGTCCAAGTGGAGGAAAAGAGACAGAAAGCAGCAGAGATTATTCGAAAAAGACTGAAAGATTTCCTCAATTTGAGGAGTGAAGTGGACATGCAGTTTAAGAACCTAAATGAATCCAACAGACCCACATATACACGTGTAATATATCTGAATTATCAAAAGCCAAACAAAAGAAGAATCTTGAGAGCAGCAAGAGAAGCAACAAATCAGGCACACAGGATTCTCATCAAAATTATCAGTGGGTTTCTCATCAAGAAGGCTATGGTCCAAAAAACTCCAAGCGCTGAAAGAAAAAAAAAAAACCTACCAAGCAGAAATACTACGTCTGACAAAACTGTATTTCAAATATGAGGAAGAAATTGAGCTGTACACAGATAAGCAAAACCTCAGAGTTTGTAATGTAAAGATGAAACTATATGGTAACTTCCTCTAACTCATATCAATAGGCAGCCCTTATAATAACATGGAATTCACTGGAAAAAACTAAACTTCTCAGATCTTATTAAAGAAAATGTCTCTAGAGAAATGTAACGCAACACAGGAAAAAACAAGGATACCACAGGAAATTTTAGCCTCTACGACTAGTATCTATAACAGACAATAAACACAGCCAAGTTCCTCCTCAATAAGGTCTATTTACCTAATAATGTCAAGTTCAGCTTTCAGCAAAATATAAAAGACACTAAAAGAAAAGTAAAAAACAAATTTTGAAGAAACAGAGCAAATATACCAGACTTGGAATTTGAAAATGTATAATTAATATACCAAGGGATCTAACAGGTAAAACAAAGAACATGTATGAACATGGGGGTGATGTAGACACAACAGTGGCAATTTTAGGAAACAACCAAATAAATGCTAATTATATATAAAAGTCACTGTAACAGAAAGGAATGCCTGTGGTGTAATCAAAAGATTACACAACTGAAGAAAATAGCTGGTGAAGTTGAAAAAATGGCAATAGAAACTCTGAAAATGGAAATGCAAAGGGCAAAAGATGATGAAACAGAATACCAAGAATTGTGAGACAACTACAGAAAGTAAAACATATGGATAATGGGTATATAACAAAGAAACAAAACAAGGAAATTATTTTAAGCAATAGCAATGGAGAATTGTCCAAAATCAACGATACTCTAAATCAGTGATCAAGAAAACTGAGGCCACCATGAAAGATAATACCAAAACATGTACACATAGGCATTTTTTATGTGTCCAGAAAACCAAAGAAAAAGTGGAAATCTTGAAAGAAGTGAGATTAAAAATCCTTACCTATACAGAGGAGCAATAATGATTACTTTTGACATCTCTTCAGTAACCATGAAAGCAAGAAGAAAATAGAGTGAAATATTTAAAGTATTGAAAGGAAAAACCCATCAACTTAGAAATCTGTACACAGCAAAACTGTCATTAAAACATGAAAGACAAAAAACAAAAAACAATTAAAAAAAAAACCACTTTCTCAAACAAAATGTAAGGAAATTGTCAGTAGACTTATCCTACAAAATGTTAAAAGAAATATTTCAGAAGAAAGGAAAATGATACAGGTCTGAAACTTAAATCTATACAAAGAAATACAGAGTTTTAGAGAAGTACTATATTAAGGGGGAAAATCTTACTTTTCTTACTATTAACAGATAATAGTCTATTCAAAATAATAATGGGGACAGTAACTTGTTGAGTACAGCTTATGGACATATGAAATGAATGACAGCAATGTTACAAAGAAAAGAAGGCGATTTGGAAACTCTATGTTATAAGGAATTTGGCTCATTCTTGAACCTGCAGTGTTCTTGCAGATTCAAGAGTAACCACATTAAAAAGTAATTAAGGGAGTATAAGTGATAAGATGGGGAAGAACAGAATCAGATCAAATGCTGAATTAAAACCAGATCAGTGAACCCACATTAGCCAGATTATCGATAGGAGGTTTCCATGCTTGTCCCTC
The DNA here is from genome assembly GCF_018350215.1 of Panthera leo. Classification (NCBI taxonomy): domain Eukaryota; kingdom Metazoa; phylum Chordata; class Mammalia; order Carnivora; family Felidae; genus Panthera; species Panthera leo. The sequence continues at coordinate 7,429,200 of NC_056697.1, forward strand.
TAACAAAAACAATTAATTTAATAAACCACTACGCATCCACAAAAATATCCCTGGGACAGATTCAGAGTTGAATGAGGCTGCAGCACATAAAAATCAGGGCACAAAAACTGAGAATGGCCACATAGAAAAGTGTACATTAATTACCCCATCCCTGAGGAAAATGCAACTCAAAGCAAAGAGAGATCTACTCAGTTGGAATTTTCTCTCATGGAGGAAAATGAAAACAGGAGGAACCCAGATAACCTTGTCACTGCTGCAGCCATGCTCTCTACTTCTCCAGTGACTTAAAATTTCTGCTTTTGACAACTAATATCTATGGCCTTGGTTATACAGAATAGGGCCTGTATCCTTCTCAACCCTGACCTTAACTTCTCAGAATTGCCATACTCTCATGAAGCGGGAGCTTGCACATCCCATCATCCAGCACCAATATATTAACACACAGGTAAAGATCTTTCTGTCTGGAAGAGGTGACTGCTCCCTCAAATATGCACACAACTAAGAGCTACTAAAATATGGAGAATCAAGGAAGTAAGACACCAGCAATGAATAAAATAATCTTTAAGTAACTGACTCCACAGAAACGAAAACTACAAACTGCCTCACAAAGAATTCAAAATAATTGTTTAAAAAAGATTAATGAGTACAAGAGAATATACACAACTCAATGAACCCAAGAACACAATACATGAATATATGAAGACTGAAAACAGAAATATTTGAAAAGAAACAAAAGGGAAATTCTGCAGCCGAACAATACAATGAATAAAATGAAAAAATTCATCAGAGTCCTTCACCAGCAGAAATAAAATAGAAGAAGGAATATGTGAATACTAAGAGATATCATTTGTAATTGTCCAGTTAGTGGAGGAAAAAAAGAGAGAAAAAGAAAAATAGTAATAAAAAGTCTTGTAACATCAAGAAACACCAATAAATACATGTTGGGAGTCACCGAAGGAGAAGAAACAAATGGGCTTATTTTGAGATAGAACTTCCAAATTGTGGGAGGGATACAGATTATGAGATTTATAAAATTCAAAAGATCCCAAATGCAAACCAATATAAAGACTTTACCAAGACACACGTGTTACAATCCAATTATCAAAAGTTAAAGACAAAGAAGGAATTTCGATAGCAAGAAAAGTGACTCTCTTCAAAGGAAAAGAATCCTCCATTAAGACTGTAAGAGGATTTGTCAGCAGAACTTGACAAACCAGTAGAACAAGAGAGAAATATTCAAAGTGTTAAAAGGAAAAAAAATGTTAACCAAGCATGCTATACTTGGGAAAACTGTCCATCAGAAATGAATAAAATATAAATGCATCTGAAGCAAACAAAGGTAAGATAATGCATTACCACAAGATCTGCCTTATAAGAAATGCTAAAGGAAGTTCTTCATGTTGAAAGAATGTTAATCAGTAACATAAAAATATATATAAAAGTATAAAACTGGTAAAGATAAATATAGTCAAATTCACTCATTCATTCACTTGTTCATTCATTCATTCATTCATTCATTCATTCATTCATTCATTCATCATTCATTCACCCACCATTATGGTGGTATATGAATCACTACTATCTCTAACAGCTGTAAAGGCTAAAGTTTTAAACTCACTGTAGTTATAATTTGTTAATGGACACACAATAAAAAGATGTAAACTGTGAATAAAAGGGCCAAAAGACACGAATAGACGTATCTCTAAGAGAGATACCTGACTAGAGCTAATTAGCACATGAACAAATGCTCACCATTAGGGACATGCAAATCAAACCCACAAGGAGATACAACTTTATGTCAAAAACAACAGATACTATATTGAAAAAAATCAAGGATGCTGGGGTGGCTCTGTCAGTTAAGCGCTGAATCTTGTTCTCAGCTCAGGTCGTAAGTGCAAGCCATACTTGAGAAAAATGAATCAAAGTGTATCATTACACAAAAAAATCAAATCATAAAATAGAATAGCAAAGATGGAGGGAATAGTCAACAATTAAGAAAATGGCAAGAGTAAGTTTGTATCTATTAACAAACTATTATATCTATTACTTTAAATGTAAATGGCCTAAATTTGCTAATCAAAAACAAAACAAAAAACCTCCACCCTGAATAGATAATGGATTAGAAAAAAAACCAAGATCTCACCATCTGCTGCCTACAATAAAGTGACACTGGCTGACGCTGAAGAAAAGAATAAAGATTATTCCATGCTAATGGTAACCGAAAGAGAACAGGGTAGACAAAACAACGTTAAGTCAAAAACTCTCACTAAAAACAAGGAAGGATATTAAGTAATGGTAAAGAGTCAATTCAACTGGATGTTCAACACCAACATCAAAGCATCTAAATATAAAACAAATACAGATTTGAAGGTACAAATATTGCAATACGATAATACAAAGAAACTTGATATACTCCATTCTTAAGAATAGATTACTCAGCCAGAAAACTAGTAAGAAAACAGCAGAACTGAACAACACTATAGACTAAATAGACCTAACTAGATATATTCAGAACTTTTCATCCATGCTTCTGAGCAAGCATTAAGTAAGAGAATCAAAATGAGGGAACTTATGGGGCGCCTGGATGGCTCAGTTAGTTGAGTGTCTGACTCTTGATTTTGGCTCAGGTGATGATCCCAGGTCTGAGATGGAGCCCTGTGTTAGGCTCCATGCTGAGTGGAAAGCCTGCTTCAGATTCTATTTCCACCCGCCTTCTCTCCTGCTCTCTAAGATACAAATAAAAGATATAACAAAAACGGAATTTAAAAAATATCTTGAGAAAATGAAAGCAGAACATACCAAAACTTGTGGAAGGCAGGAAAAGCAATCTCAAAAGGAAGTTTCAAATTGAGAAACCCTTACCTATACTAAGAAAAATAGAAAACTTAAATAAAATCCGAAAATAAAAGGGGAAACACTGTAATGTATGTCTCAGGAATAAAACGGATAATGAATTATGAAAAAATGTTATTGTAGTGTTACAATCAAATACTAACAAAAATCTAAAAAGACCTGGTAATTTCCTAGAAATATACAATCTACCAAATCTGAATCATGAAAGAGAAACAATGAACAAACCGAAACAAATTAAGAAGCATGAATTAACAATTAAAAACTCCCAACCAATACAGAGAGTTTCATGGGTAATTCATGGCTCTACCACTGACAGGCAATTAATCCTATTCTTTTAAAGTTTTCCAAAAACACAGAGTAAGTGAGTACAGCTCCAAACTTCTTTTATGAGGATAGCATCATCTCTATATATATCAAAGCTAGCTAAAAACACGTTAAGAAAACTACAGGCCAATATCCCTGATAAAAATCACCAGAACTATTATACAAACCAAATTTAACAGCACATAAAAAGGGTTACATCATGACCTTGTGGAAATTATCTCTGGAATGCAAGGATGACTCAATATATATAAATCAGTCAGTGATACGTCACATTAACAAAATGTAGTAGTAACAGAACGATCAGCTCAATACATGCAGAAAAGCATTTAGTAAAAGTTAAATATTCATCTGTGATTAAAATTTAAAAAGAAATAGAAGGAACTTACCTCAATACAATTAATGTGAAAGCCAATAGTTAACATCATAATCAATGGTGGAAACCCGAAAAGCTTTCTAACATACAGTATAAGGCAAGGGATACCCACTCTCACCACTTCTATTATCACAGAAGTAAAAATTCTTTCTAGAGCAATTAGACAAAACATAAAATGGATCCAGAAGAGTAAAACTGACTATAGAAAAATGAAAATATATGTAGGAAACTTTACTCAATAACAAAAAATATCTGTTGGAACTAAAGTTGTGGAATACAAAATCAAAACATAAAAAAGTTTTATTTCTATAAACAAACAAGGATTAAAAAAAAGATACTAAGAAAGCAAGCTTGTTACTAATATGAACAAAATAAGATGCTTACAATAAACTTAAAGAGGTGTAGGGTTTGTAAACTGAAAATTTTAAAACTGATGAAGGAAATTACAGACAGACATCCCATATCTATGGATCAGAAGTATTAATATGGTTATAATGTTCATTCGAACAAAAATCTACTTCAATATAATCCCTGTCAAAATACTAATCGCATGCTTACAGAAACAGAAAAACAATCCTATATTCATATGGTGCCACAAAATACCCCTAATAATCAAAGCAATCCCAATTAAGAACAAAGTTAGAGGTATCATACATTGTTGGATATGACACCAAAAGTACAGCAAAACACAAAAATAGATACAGGGTTGCATCAAACTTTTTAAAAAGCCTCAGCAAAGCAAAGGAAACAACAGATTGAAAAGGCAACCTATAGAATGAAAGAATCTATTTGGAAACCATGATTCTGGTAAGAAGTTTTTATCCAAAATGTATGGAACTTATGCAGCTTAACATAAAAAAAAATAAAATCCCTCAAATGGGCAAAAAACATTAACGGACACATTTTTCAAAGACAATATATAAAGGCTGATAGAAATGTAACAAGAACATTGTGACTCATCATCAGGAAATAAAATTAAAACCAAGATAGGTATCACCTTAGACCCATTAGACCTATTTTCAAAAAGGCAAGAGATAACCAGTGTTTGCAAGGATGTGGATTAAAAAAAGAACACACTGCACAATGTTGGTGAAATGTAAATCTGTAAATCTATTATGGATTCCTTAAGAGAAACTAAAAATAAAACTACCATATCATCCAGCAGTCCAATTTCTGCATATATATCCAACTGAGTGAAATTAATCTTTAAGATCTACTCTCCAATTCAGTCCTAAGTGTTTATTATAGATGGCTAGACAAAGAAAACATGATATGTATGTACAGTGGAGAACAGCTCAGCTGTTCGAGAGAAGTGAATTCTTCATTTGTGACAACATGGGTGAACCAGGAGGGCAAGAGGCCAAATGAAACAAGCCAGACCTACAAAAGACAAGTATGCATGCACAATCTCACATAAATATGGAATTGAAAAATCTCACATTTTTAAAAGGAGAGAGTAGAATGGTATTTAGGAAAATCTTGGTTAAAGGGCACAAAATTTTGATTATTCAGAATTTTGACAAGTTTTGTAGAAATAAAGTACAATTTGGTAACTATATTTAGTGCTTAAAATTTGCTAACAGATGATCTCAAGTTTGCAAATTTGCAAAAAATAGAAAAAATAAATAAATGCACTGTGTGAAGCAAAGGATGTATTAGTTACCTTGATTTCAGTAACCATGCCACAATTTACATATTTAAGAAATTCACAGTATATGCTGTACATACACATAACTTTTATTTATCAGGTACACCTCAGTAAAGCTGGGAAAATTTTTAAAAATAAAAATAGGTCAGTATACAATATTAAACAATTGATTTTGTTTTCTGAAGAAAATTTTTCTTTAAAATTATAATGCATCAAAAAAAACCTTAATACCAATCTTTTCCAATATTAATCTTAGCACTTGTGACCAATTTGCAAATTTTAGAAAACAAACATTAGTACAGGTAAACTCTGTACATGAAATGTAGTAACAAGTTACATAGTTATATATATTTAAGTGAAAGATATAAAAAGGCATAAAACATGAAAGAATCAATAATATGGAAAATGAGTAGAGATATGGTAGATAATATTCAAAAGACACCAATAATCACTTTAAAATTAAAAGGTCTAAATACACAAAAATACATACTTTAGCACATTACAGACTAGTATATATTACTAAAAGAAACCCCTATTAAAAACACGGATTAAAATTAAAGTGCTGGAGAAGACATTCTATACTACTCAGTAAGAAAGCTGGAGAAGTGATAATTCAGACAAAATTATAATTTCACACAGAGCAGACTACAGAGCAAGGAAAGTTATCAGAACACTATTTATGCAACTATCAATAGCACAAAATACATGAGGTAGAAGTTGATAAAAATTCAGGGAGAGATAGAAGTGCTCACTATTACAGTTGGAGACTTCAGTACCCCACTACCAGTAACCGACGGATCCATCAGTCAGAAAATGAATAATGACACAGCTGAACTGAAGAGCACCACCAATTAACTGTATATAATGAACATCTAGAAAGTACTTCCTCTAATGAAAGCAGAATGTATATTCATCTCAGATTGACACTGACAGAATTTTCTATCAATAGGATAGAAATTTCTGGGATATAAAACATATCTTAAAATATTTAAAAGAATGATCATACAAAGTATGTTTTCAGATCACAATGGAATTAAAAATCAATTAACAGAGAGATGGCTAGAAAACCCTAACATATGCTTAATAGAGAGATGAAACTACATAATTCTAAGTAACACATGGGTCAAGGAAGAAAAAATTAAGCTATTTAAAAACTATTCATTTAAAACACAAACAAAATATACTTCATCAACATTTTTTAGGGTATAGCAAAAGCAGTGTGCTCAGCAGCAAATACATACTAAGAAAGGAAGACCTACTCCAATGATTAACCTACGTTCCCAACATGAAAAAAGTAGTAGAAGAACAGTAAATTAGATTCGAAACCAATGAATAGATCTGTAACAAGGAAGGGAATCCAAACAGTTATCAAAAAACATCCCCCAACAACAACAACAAAAGAAGCCAAGGAATAGAAAAATTCACTGGTGAATTATACTAAAGAAGAAATGTAACAAATCAATAATTTTTAGTGAATAATTTAAAGGGAGAGACTTCCTAATTACTCCTTAACATGAAAATCATCTTGATAACAAAGCCCAACAAAGATATACCAAGACCCTAAATAACCCCATAAGAATATAAATATATAAATATTCCCAGAAAGGCCAACTAGCATATGAGAAGAAACTCAAAAGTGAAATGTCAATCAAAACACAACAAAATGTCACTCTGCACCCATTAGGATGACCACTATCAAAATAAGAGGTGTCATACAGCTTGTGAAATAATTGGAACAATTGCACCATGTTGGTGGAAATGTAAAAAGCCGCTCTCACTACGAAAACGGTATTGAGATTCCTCAAAATATTAAAAACAGAATTAACTGGCAGTAAAGTGTCTGATGTTTCAGGTCATGATCTCACAGTCTGTGAATTCAAGCCCTGCGTTGGGCTCTACACGGACTACTTTGGATTCTGTCTCCCTCTCTCTCTCTCCTCCCCTGTGTGGACGCTTCCTGCTCCCTCTCTCTCTCAAAAATAAGTAAGTAAACATTAAAAAAAGGGAATTAACTATAACCCAGTAATCCTACTTCTGGATACAGGCAGAATAATTCAAACAGTAGGCTCTGAAGAGATGTTTGCACATTCAAATTCATCACAGAATTGTTAACCATAGCCAAGAGACAGAAGCAACAGAAATGTTTATCAACAGACGAATGAATAAAAAATATGTGACAATACATACAGTGCAATTTTATGTAGCCTGAAAAAGGAGGGAAATCCTGTCAAGTGGTTTGACATGGAAAAACCTCCAGGATAACACACTAAACAAATAATCCATTGACATAAAGACAAACACCACATGATTCCAATCACACAAAGTATCTAAAGTAGTAAAAAATCACCGAAACAGAAAGTAAAAAGGTGTTGCCAAAGCAGAGTAGTGGTGATGTGCTGGGGGACATATTAGCATTTAGTGGGTATGATGTTTCACTATTGCAAGATGAAAAAATTCTAGAGCTCTATTATGCAATACTATAAATATATTTAATATTAATTAGCTATATGGTCTTTAGAAAATTTAATGTTATATATTTGTACCATAATAAAAATAAAATCCCCAACAAATTAGTAACAAATTCGTAAGTGTATTAAAAATATTCTATGTAATGATCAAGTGAGATTTACTCCAGTAATGCAAGAGATTTAATACATAAATCAGTATTTTTTTTAATACATCACATAAATAAAATAAAGAGAAAAATCCTGTTACCATTTCAATGGATTCAGAAAAAAAAACCTCACTGAATTCCAACCTTTTTATGATAAATTCATTTAACGACCAAGGAATAAAAAGGAAACTTCTCAAAAGGATGAAGATCATACACAAAAATCTTTGAGTTAACCTCCTAACCAGTGACTAAAGACTAAAATCTTTCTGTATCAGGACAACACAAGGATGTCATTATCACCACTTCTATTCAAAATATGCAAAGAAAAGGAAAATGAAACATACCAAAATTGGGAAGGAGGAAGTGAAACTATTTCCATTTGTAAATGACACAATGTTATATATTAATACAATCCTGAAGAATTCATCAAGAAACTGAATTCAGCAAAACTGTAAACTATGAAGTCAATATGTAAAAGTTACCTGCATTTCTATACACTAAGCAATGAATATCCAGAGACAACAAGAAATTAGTTAAGAAAACAGTACTACCCACAAAAACAGCAAAAAGGATAAAACACTCAGGAATAAATAAACGTAACTAAGAAGGTACAAGGAGATGTTGAAAAAAATGGAAGATCTAAATAAAATACAACATGTGTTGATGTACTGAAAGACTTCATATTACTAAGATACTAATACTACTCAAAGTGATCTATAGATTTCATGTAATCTTGCTCAAGATTCCAACTGTACTTATAGCTGAATGGGGAGAACCTATGTAAAATTCACATTAACAACCCAAATTATTTATTTATTTAAACAATTTTAATGTTACTATTTTTTTTGAGAGAGCTCATGAAAGAGTGCACATGCGTGAGCAAGGGAGGGGTAGGTTACACAGCATCTGAAGCAGGTTCCAGGCTCTGGGCTGTCAGTACAGAGACTGACATGGGGCTCGAAGTCACGGAATGTGAGATCATGACCTGAACCAAAGTTGGATGCTTAACAGTGAGCCACTTAGGCATCCCTGAACAATCCAATTTAAAAATGAGTGTATTTCTCCACACTAGATATACCATAGGCACATGAAAAAATCTCAACTTTGCTACAGAAATAATCTAAACCATGATAAAATGCCATGTTGTCTCATCCACAGGAAGGGCTACTATTCTGAAAAAGTTAACTAATAACAAGCATGGGAGAGGGTATGGAGAAACTGGAATCTCTGTACATTGCTGGTGGCAATATAAAATAGTGCACCATTGTGGAATTCAGTTTTGTGGACCCTCAAGAAGCTTAACATAGAATTACCATTTCACCTAGCATAACTATTTCTCAGGTACATTTTTAAAAGAACTGAGCATGTGTACCCCAACAGATATCCAGGTTCATAGCAATTAGCATAGTAGCATTATTGATTTATAATAGCCATGGGTAGAAACAACCCAATTATCCATCAACTGATGAATGTATAAGTAAAAACATGGCATATATACAGACAATGGATTATTCAGCTTTAAAAAGGAAATTCTGCAACATGCTCCAACATGGATGAACTTTGAGAACATCGTGCTAATTGAAACAATACAAGCACAAAAGGACTAATACTTTGTGATTCCTGTTATGTGAGAGATACTTAAAAGATGCAAGTTCACAGAGACAGTATGTAGATCAGAAGTAACCAGGAGATAGAGGTTTGGAAAATGGGAATCATCAGTTAAAAACAAATTGTTAGGGGGATAAAAAATTTAACAGATAGTGGTGATAATTGCACAACACTTTATTTAAAAGCCTAAAGGTCACTGAACTGTCCACCTGGGTTAAGTGAAACGTGAAATAAATGTTTCCTATACATAAAAGTGCTAAGTAAACAACCAAAGTTTCCTTATTTAACTTCTGATAAATTATGATAAAAACTAATTCATTTCTGTTTAAAAGAATAAGGTCAGCTTTCTTTTAGAGAAAAAAAAAAAAAAAATCACTTACTTGCTGGGACAGTGCAACACTAAGTCAATGATAAATGTCTGCCAGGCTTTTTCTTTACTAAGTGCATCCAAGGCTGTTGGAATTAGAGCAAAACATAATGTCATCACTTCCAATGCTTCACAGCAAACCTGTTCATCCTCCAGTTCTGGCTCACTGCTTGCACTGGATGTCTGTAAAGTTAGGGAATCAAGAATAAATTACTCATTAATTTAAGATACACTGAAGTGTTTTCCTTTCAAGATAAAATTATATATTGTTACATTAATTATAGCAATAAGCTTAAACTATTAAGGTACAAATGACTTGGTCTTAAAGATGTCAGAGATGATGAAAATTTAGTTATGTGCACAATTAACATAAAAGAAACACAGTTTTGTAATCATTCTTACCATCTCATACATTTTTGTGATTTCTTCATTTGGGCTAAATACCAGCTCTAAGGCCCCACATCCTGATGCCCAGATGATCTTTTGTATAGCTCTAATTACACAAGTATCAGGCATATACCTTGAAGCCTGAAAGAAAATGAATACTTAAAAATGCTGACAAAATATGAAGTGAAATAATCAGAAAACAAAATATTTCTCTTTGTGCAAGTAGTAGTATAAATGACTGTAAATAACACAAATATGCTACACACTACCTAGTGTCTAAAAGTAGCCTTGGTACCATTTTTTTACCTCTTCACCTCAAGTCATAAAATATATGCAGATGAAGCAAAAACATGTTTATCTGCTACAGACTAAGTATGCCTTAGGTTAAAATGTAATCTGGCTCATTACATACTTTTAAGAATTTTTAAACACAGGAAAACCAAATCACCCAGCCATTAATTTCTATGTGCGTACATGGATAAGGAAAAATAAGCCTACCAAAGCATGTGTGACTTGGTTACTTTTCACAATACTACACAATATGACCGCATTTGTGCAAAATTTAAAAAACAGAGAACTACTCTATAATGACAAAAAGCAGAGCAGCGATTCCCTGTAGGTCAGAGTAGAAAACTGCTGGGCTGATGAAAAGCCTATTTTCTTGACTGTACCATATATGCTCACCATATGCTTTATTTTGACCTAGTTCATACAGTATAAAAATTATACCTCAAGTAACGTGTTTAAAAGTTTTAAAAAGTGTTTTCTAAAGTACTATTATTAATAGAGAACATTAAATACAATTTCATGAAACTTACGCTAAAATAAAAGAGGTTATAGTCTCAGTATTTAATCCTAAATTATGATAATCTTCATTTATTTATGAGTAAGTAGATACTGTGTCAAGAATAATAAAAAATAAACCATTCAAAGGGGGAAGATGGCGGCGTAGGAGGACGCTGGGCTCACCGCGTCCTGCTGGTCACTTAGATTCCACCTACACCTGCCTAAATAACCCACAAAACCGCCAGAAGACTAGCAGAACAGAGTCTCCGGAGCCAAGCCCAGACGAGAGGCCCACGGAAGAGGGTAGGAAGGGCAGCGAGGTGGTGCGCGCTACCTGGACTGGCAGGAGGGAGCTGGGGTGGAGGGGCAGCCCGCTGGCCAAGCAGAGCCCCCGAGTCTGGCTGGCAAAAGCGGAGGGGCAGACGGAGTGTGTTTGGACAGCAAGCGGGACTTAACAACTGGAAGGTTATAAGTTAACAGCTCTGCTCAGAGAGCGGGAAGGCTGGAGGACAACAGGAGGGAGAGTTGTTGAGCCCCAGACGACAGAGCTCAGCTTGGTGGGGAACAAAGGCGCTCGCCCACCAGTGCCGTCTCCCTCGCCCACGCCACAGCCAAAATCCCAAAGGGAACCAGTTCCTGCCAGGGAACTTGCTTGCACCTCAAACACTGAATGCTGTGCTTCTGTGGATCCATCCTTCCGGCGGCAGGTCTGACTCCCTCCAGGTGCCGCAGGGCCTCTCCCGAAGTGGACCTCCATAGGAAGAGTGAGCTGAGCCTGCCCCTCCCATCCCTGTGCACCTTGCGGATCCACCCCAGCTAACACGCCAGATCCCCAGCACCACAAGCCTGGCAGCGTGCAAGTAGCCCAGAAGGGCCATGCCACACTGCAGTGAATCCTGCCCCTAGGAGAGGGGAAGAGAAGTTACACACCAGTCTGACTGGGGCCCCTGCGGTGGGCTGGGGGCAGACATCGGGTCTGACTGCAGCCGCGCCCACCAACGCAAGTTATTCACGACAGCACAGGGGAAGTGCCCTGCAGTTCAGCACCACTCCAGGGACTATCCAAAGTGACGAACGAAAGAATTCCCCTCAAAAGAATCTCCAGGAAATAGCGACAGCTAACCAACTGATTAAAAGCGATTTAAACAACATAACAGAAAGTGAATTTAGAATAACAGTCATGAAAGTAATCGCTGGGCTTGAAAACAGTATAAAGGACAGCAGAGAATCTATTGTTACAGAGATCAAGGGACTAAGGAACAGCCAGGAGGAGCTAAAAAATGCCATTAATGAGCTGCAAAATAAAATGGAGATGACCACAGCTTGGACTGAAGAGGCAGAGGAGAAAATAGGTGAACTGGAAGATAAAATTATGGAAAAAGAAGAAGCTGAGAAAAAGAGAGATAAAAAAATCCAGGAGTATGAGGGGAAAATTAGAGAACTAAGTGACGCACTAAAGAGAAAATATTTATGCATAATTGGTATTCCAGAGGAGGAAGAGAGAGAGAAAGGTGCTGAAGGTGTACTTGAAGAAATAGTAGCTGAGAACTTCCCTGATCTGGGGAAGGAAAAAGGCATTGAAATCCAAGAGGCACAAGAACTCCCTTCAGATGTAACTTGAATCGATCTTCTGCACGACCTATCATAGTGAAACTGGCAAAATACAAGGATAGAGAGAAAATTCTAAAAACAGCTAGGGATATGTGTGCTCTAACATATAAAGGGAGACCAATAAGACTCATGACGGATCTCTCTACTGAAAGTTGGCAGGCCAGAAAGGAATGGCAGGAAATCTTCAATGTGATGACAGAAAAAATATGCAGCTGAGAATCCTTTATCCAGCAAGTCTGTCATTTAGAATAGAAGGAGAGATAAAGGTCTTCCCAAACAAACAAAAACTGAAGGAATTCGTCACCACTAAACCAGCCCTACAAGAGATCCTAAGGGGGATCCTGTGAGACAAAGTACCAGAGACATTGCTACAAGCATGAAACCTACGGACATCACAATGAGTCTAAACCCATATCTTTCTATAATAACACTGAATGTACATGGACTAAATGTGCTAACCAAAAGACATAGAGTATCAGAATGGATAAAAAACAAGACCCATCTATTTGCTGTCTAGAAGAGACTCATTTTAGACCTAAGGACACCTTCAGATTGAAAGTGAGGGGATGGAGAACTATTTATCATGCTACTGGAAGTCAAAAGAAAGCTGGAGTAGCCATACTTATATCAGACAAACGAGATTTTAAATTAAAGGATGTAACAAGAGATGAAGAAGGGCATTATATAATCATTATAGGGTCTATCCATCAGGAAGAGCTAACAATTATAAATGTCTATGCGCCAAATACGGGAGCCCCCAAGTATATAAAACAATTACTCATAAACATAAGCAACCTTATTGATAAGAATGTGGTAACTGCAGGGGACTTTAACACTCCACTTACAGAAATGGACAGATCATCTAGACACACCGTCATTAAAGAAACAAGGGCCCTGAATGATACATTGAATCAGATGGACTTGACAGATACATTTAAAACTCTGCATCCCAAAGCAACAGAATATACTTTCTTCTCGAGTGCACATGGAACATTCTCCAAGATAGATCATATACTGGGTCACAAAACAGCCCTTCATAAGTTTACAAGAATTGAAATTATACCATGCATACTTTCAGACCACAATGCTATGAAGCTTGAAATTAACCACAGGAAAAAGTCTGGAAAACCTCCAAAAGCATGGAGGTTAAAGAACACCCTACTAACGAATGAGTGGGTCAACCAGGCAATTAGAGAAGAAATTAAAAAATATATGGAAACAAACGAAAATGAAAATACAACAATCCAAACGCTTTGGGATGCAGCAAAGGCAGTCCTGAGAGGAAAACACGCTGCAATCCAGCCCTATCTCAAGAAACAAGAAAAATCCCAAATACAAAATCTAACAGCACACCTAAAAGAAATAGAAGCAGAACAGCAAAGATAGCCCAAATCCAGCAGAAGAAGAGAAATAATAAAGATGAGAGCAGAAATAAACAATACAGAATCTAAAAAATCTATACAGTAGATCAATGAAACTAAGAGTTGGTTTTTTGAAAAAATAAACAAAATTGATAAACCTCTAGCCAGGCTACTCAAAAAGAAAAGAGAGAGGACCCAAATAGATAAAATCATGAATATTAATGGAATTATTACAACCAATCCCTCAGAAACACAGCAATTATCAGGAAATACTATGAAAACTTATATGACAACTGGACAACCTGGAAGAAGTGGACAAATTCGTAAACACCCGCACACTTCCAAAACTCAATTAGGAGGAAATAGAAAGCTTGAACAGACCCATGGTCAGTGAAGAAATTGAATAAGTCATCAAAAATCTCCCAACAAATAAGAGTCCAGGACCAGATGGCTTCCCAGGGGAGTTCTACCAGATGTTTAAAGCAGAGATAATACCTATCCTTCTGAAGCTATTCCAAAAAATAGAAACGGAAGGAAAACTTCCAGACTCATTCTATGAAGCCAGCATTACTTTGATTCCTAAACCAGACAGAGACCCAGTAAAAAAAGAGAACTACAGGCCAATATCCCTGAGGAATATGGACGGAAAAATTCTCAGTAAGGTACCAGCAAATCGAATTCAACAGCATATAAAAATAATTATTCACCACGATCAAGTGGGATTCATTCCTGGGATGCAGGGCTGGTTCAATATTTGCAAATCAATCAACATGATACATCACATTAATAAAAGAAAAGAGAAGAACCATATGATCCTGTCAATCGATGCAGAAAAGGACTTTGACAAAATCCAGCAACCTTTCTTAATAAAAACCCGCGAGAAAGTCGGGATAGAAGGAACATACTTAAAGATCATAAAAGCCATTTATGAAAAGCCCACAGCTAACATCATCCTCAATGGGGAAAAACTGAGAGCTTTTCCCCTGAGATCAGGAACACGACAGGGATGTCCACTCTCATCGCTGTTGTTTAACATAGTGTTGGAAGTTCTAGCATCACCAATCAGAAAACAAAAGGAAATCAAAGGCATCAAAATTGGCAAAGATGAAGTTAAGCTTTCACTTTTTGCAGATGACATGATATTATACATAGAAGATCCGACAGACTCCACCAAAAGTCTGCTAGAACTGATACATGAATTTAGAAAGCTGCAGGATACAAAATCAATGTACAGAAATCAGTTACATTCTTATACACTAATAATGAAGCAACAGAAAGACAAATAAAGAAACTGATCCTATTCACAATTGCACCAAGAAGCATAAAATACCTAGGAATAAACCTAACCAAAGATGTAAAAGATCTGTATGCTGAAAACTATAGAAAATTTATGAAGGAAACTGAAGGAGTTATAAAGAAATGGAAAAGCATTCTGTGCTCATGGACTGGAATAATAAATATTGTCAAAATGTCAATACTACCCAAAGCTATCTACACATTCAATGCAATCCCAATCAAAATTGCACCAGCATTTTTCTTGAAGCTAGGACAAGCAATCCTAAAATTCGTATGGAACCACACAAAAGGCCCCAAATAGCCAAAATAATTTTGAAGAAGACCAAAGCAGGAGGCATCACAATCCCAGACTTTAGCCTCTACTACAAAGCTGTAGTCATCAAGACAGCACGGTACTGGCACAAAAACAGACACATAGACCAATGGAATAGAATAGAAACCCCAGAACTAGACCCACAAACGTATGGCCAACTTATTTTTGACAAAGCAGGAAGGAATACCCAATGGAAAAAAGACAGTCTCTTTAACAAATGGTGCTGGGAGAACTGGACAGCAACATGCAGAAGATTGAAACTAGACCACTTTCTCATACCATTCACAAAAATAAACTCAAAATGGAGAATGTGAGACAGGAAACCATCAAAACCCTAGAGGAGAAAGCAGGAAAAGACCTCTTTGACCTCAGCCGTAGCAATTTCTTACTTGACACATCCTGAAAGGCAAGGGAATTAAAAGCAAAAATGAACTACTGGGACCTTATGAAGATAAAAAGCTTCTGCACAGCAAAGGAAACAACCAACAAAACTAAAAGGCAATCAACAGAATGGGAAAAGATATTTGCAAATGACGTATCAGACAAAGGGCTAGTATCCAAAATCTATAAGGAATTCACCAAACTCCACACCTGAAAAACAAATAATCCAGTGAAGAAATGGGCAGAAAACATGAATAGACACTTCTCTAAAGAAGACATCCGGATGGCCAACAGGCATATGAAAAGGTGCTCAACGTCGCTCCTCATCAGGGAAATACAAATCAAAACCACACTCAGATACCACCTCACGCCAGTCAGAGTGGCCAAAATGAACAAATCAGGAGACTATAGATGCTGGAGAGGATGTGGAGAAACGGGAACCCTCTTGCACTGTTGGTGGGAATGCAAATTGGTGCAGCCACTCTGGAAAACAGTGTGGAGGTTCCTCAAAAAATTAAAAACAGACCTACCCTATGACCCAGCAGTTAGCACTGCTAAGAATTTACCCAAGGAGTACAGAAGTACTGATGCATAGGTGCACTTTTACCCCAATTTTTATAGCAGCACTCTCAACAGTAGCCAAATTATGGAAAGAGCCTAAAGGTCCATCAACTGATGAATGGATAAAGAAACTGTGGTTTATATACACAATGGAGTATTACTTGGTAATGAGAAAGAATGAAATACGGCCCTTTGTAGTAACGTGGATGGAACTGGAGAGTGTGATGCTAAGTGAAATAAGCCATACAGAGAAAGACAGATACCATATGGTTTCACTGTTATGTGGATCCTGAGAAACTTAACAGAAACCCACGGCGGAGGAGAAGAAAAAAAGAAAAGATGTTAGAGTGGGAGATAGCCAAAGCATAAGAGACTCCTAAAAACTGAGAACAAACTGAGGGTTGATGGGGGGTGGGAGGGAGTGGAGGGTGCGTGATGGGTATTGAGGAGAGCACCTTTTGGGATGAGCCCTGGGTGTTGTATGGAAACCAATATGACAATAGATTTCATATATTGAAAAAAAAATAAACCATTCAAAACCCTAGAGCTTTCAAAATCTGGTACTAACCTCAGCAGATATTTGTTGGGCAAGACGTATAGACACATTTCTAAGCATGCACTCAGATGATGGATTAGGAATAATCTGAAGAGCATTCTGTAGCACCACTGCTTGATCATGAGTTACTTGGTTGATCTGTAAACATTAACATTTTTACTTGGAGAAAAATCTTATACGTAAGCACAGTTTCAAAAATCTGCACATAACAAAAACCTAACTCTCTGCTATTCATTTATCACCTCTCTTAGAATGTAATCCTTCCACTTATCCACTGTACGATTTTCAGTGATCTTCATAAAAAGCATTTCAGCCTGCCAACACGGTAGACTTCTCTTAGTTACCTTTAGGAGTGACAATACTCTACTGTAAACTCCATTCTTAGATGAACATTGTTTCTACACCCGAATTCACTATCTTTCTTTTCTTGAGAAAGAGAGGGAGAGAGACAGAGACAGAGAGAGTGGTGGGGAGTGAGAATGAGGGGGAGAGAGAGAGAGAGGGAGAGAGAGAGAGAGAGAGATCCTAAGTAGTCTCCATGTTCAGCACAGAGCCCAATGCGGGCCTCTCACAACTGTGAGATCATGACTTGAATTGAAATCAAGAATTGGAAACTTATCTGACTGAACCACCCAGGAGCCCCAGAGTTCACTTTCAATTGCAGAAGATAAATGACATGGCTTTAAGTAATCTTTTACAAATTTCCAGGTAAAACCTTTTCCCACCCTTCTGGTTATTCCTGTCAAGATAACATTGAGAGAAATGCATAAATACACCTTCAAACTACATAAATACACCTTCAATTTTTTTCTAACTTTTAAATTTATAACCACTCAATTATTTCCCCTTTAGTCTTCTGTACTCTCTCTCTGCCCCTCCTCTGCTTGTATTCTCTCTGTCAAAATAAACTTAAAAAACTGTCCTTAAAAAAATGCTAATTCACTTTTAACAACCAATTAGATTTTATTTTTTACGTCAGTAGAATCTTGTTGCACTTTTCTTATGCTGCAACTATTCTTATTAAGGTCAGCATTGGTATTAATTTCCAATTCAACCCAATAAACTGTAATTAAGATTAGGTATATTCTTCAGGATAATAATAACTTTTTCTCCCTATGCTACCTTTGAAATTAAATATTTTTCTATTCAAAAAAAAAGGCCTCAGGAGCGCCTGGGTGGCTCAGCTGGGTTAGGCGTCTGACTTCGGCTCATGTCATGATCTCACGGTTTGTGAGCTTGAGCCCTGTGTCGGGCTCTGTGCTGACAGCTTGGAGCCTGGAGCCTGCTTCAGATTCTGTGCCTCCCTCTCTCTCTGCTTCTTCCCCACTCACACTGTCTCTCTCTCCTTCAAACATAAATAAAAATTTAAAAAAAAAAAGGCCTCAAATGCTTCATGGCAAAAGAAGTTAAAACAAGGAAAAATAAAAAAAGAAAGGTCACAAAATTTTACTCAACAGTATATACAAGCTCTTAAATCTAAAAGGAAAAATTCCTAGAATTAATTTTATTCAATAGTTATTCTAGTTCTCAAATTATAACCCTCTTCTTTATATTATTGGTAATTATACAATGAAAACTTTTAATTTTTTAAATGATTTTATTTATTTTTGAGAGACAGTATGAGAAGGGGAAGGGCAGAGAGAGGGGGAGACACAGAATTCATGAAGCAGGCTTCAGGCTCCAAGCTCTCAGCACAGAGCTCAGTGTAGGTCTAGAACCCATGAACAAGATCATGATCTGAGCCGAAGCGGGATGCATAACCAACTAAGGCACCCAGGCACCCCTATAATAAACATATTTTTAAAATGAATTTTGTATTTGGTACCTTATTAGAATGTGAGCAACCTGCAACTGAACAGTATTAAGTACACCTTTGTATTTTAATGGCACATTTTCTAAACAGTAAATATTGAAGGTATAAAGAGATACATAAAACTGCTTTCCATGTACTTCATTAAGCTAGTATGCAAAGGATCATGACAAAAACCTGTTTTTATATAAATATGTACAGAACCCACAAATAAAGCATCACACTTGGAGTAAAGTTAATGTAATTTTCTTTTAAAAATTTTCTTGTACACAGCCACCATTTTTCTTTTCATCCATTTATATGCAGAAAATTGCAAAATTATATAAAAGTGAAAGAATATAGGGGTGCCTTGGTGGCTGAGTTGGTTAAGCATCCGGCTTCTGGTTTTGGCTCAGGTCATGATCTCACAGTTAAGGAGTTCAAGACCCACATGGAGTTCTGAGCTGACAGTGCAGAAACTGCTTGGGATTCTCTCTCTCTGCCCCTTCCCACTCTCTCTCTCAAAAGTAAATAAATAAAAAATTTAAAAAAATTAAAAACAAAAGTCTAGTTCTGACCACACCTCCAGAAATCTGTTAGAGAAAATCTCAGACATTATATTTTATTTAAAATGCCTCACTATATGAGTCTTCTTTGAAGTAATATCCATAATACTATTAACTCACCTCATGTTATTAAGGGGATGTGTAAGTATCAAATGTGTAGTAATTCAAATTTCTGTGATGAAGAACCAACATATTTATAAAGAAAATCTATATCCCTAGCCCATTTTTATCTTTAGCTGGTGTTTAATAAAACAATCATAAGTAACCATCACTGATGAACTAAAATCCAGTGTGAAGTAAATGCCCCCATTCAACCCCATTTGCATCAAATCTCAGTGTATCAGGATGATACCATGGGAGAGAAGAGTTTTTGTCAATAATGGTTGTTACAATGGCCACAATGGAAGAAGAGGTGGGCAATATGCCAATTAGATCTTTTCTTTTCTACCTTTATATATCGTTATATTTTTCAGGTATCAGTTAATAAAGGCTCAGGTGAAGTTTCTGAGACCTAAACAACTGACACTTAAAAGGGACTTAAGGATTAGTGACATCAGTATAATCACCAGAGAGTATTTACATTTACAATACAAATATAACTTAATAGATTCAATTGAACTTGCATTCTGTACTTAATCATTTAGCAGTTTAGCTTTAAAATTAAACATCCACCATAAAACTTATTAAAGATTTTTAAAGTTTTATTACCGGTGTTACAGGATCTGCACCCTCTACAACTGGCTGACAAGCTTCTGCTACAGCTCGAACATGGCCATAGCCTATGGCAGTTAACAATAGTTTGGCTATCTTAAGACCATTGAAGTAAGCACCCCTTCGAGTTTCTATATCTGTATTTGGCAGGAAGTTATTTCTTGTTAACATACTCAGTACAAGGGGTAAGCCACCACTTTTTAAAAAGTGAAACTGAAAGTCAGAGGAATCATCTGCCAAATGTACACCAGCAGGCATCAACAGGGCATAAACTACCTGGGGAAAAAAAATAAGAGGGGGCTGTATTAAAAGATGTTAAAATTTCCAAAGATTATAATCTTAATGCATGTTATTTCCATTACCATATGATATGAAAATCACATTCTGAAAAATAAAACAAACCTCTGTTAGATATAGCACTCGGGAGGCAGAAGGACCAAGGAAAAGTGAATCAAGAGATGATCCAAGGTTATTTTCTCCAAGTTTTGCATAGTCCAAACAAACAGCTTTTAATTTTTCTACTGTTGTGCTATCTGCAAAAAAACACAGACTAAAGTAAAATGTATCAGATGTTCTTAACATTTCACATTTAATATACTGAAGAGCATATTATCTTAATTAGAAAACACCATCAATAAATATTAGCAAAGCTGACCTGTAAGATCAAATGTTAAGATATAATCAGACCTGGACTGATTAATAATCAACCACAGTTCTTTAATTGTCAACCCAAAATATGAAAGGAGCAATTTCCTATCCAGAGACGGCAAATCAACATGTCCTCCCACATCCACTGGAAACAGAAAAAACCCCCAAACACTCAAAAGGAATTATTCTCCTTAAAACACAATCTCCTCCCACCAACTGCTTAATTATTTGCCTCACATGATGAACGGTTTGTTTTTAAAATTAAGTCACAATTTAAGACCATAGAGAAAACTTTCCTGATGTACAGACAGTGCAAACCCTTTGCATTGTTGTCATATTATCAACAGAGACTTAAAAAAAAAAAAAGATACATGATGCTAACCTGAATATCCCCACTTAAAAGAAAACATAGCAGTAGATATTCATGATCTGAGACTACACGATGATTTCTTATGTATGGTGCCAAAAGCACAAGTGACAAGAGGAAAAACATTAACTGGACTACGTCAAAATTAATCTTCTGTGAATAAAAGTAAACGATTTGGAAATAAAAGAGAAAATGGGACAAAATGGGAAGAATATTTATATACTATATATCTGATAAAGGACATCTATTTGAATGTACCAAGAACACTTACAATTCATAACAGAAAGAGAGGGACACCTGGGCGGCTCGGTCAGTCACACCTCTGACTCTTGGTTTCAGCTCAGATCATGATCTCAGTTTGTGGGTTTGGGCCCCATGTAGGACTCCACACTGACAGCATGGAGTCTGCTTGGGATTCTCTTTCTCTTCTCCCCCATCCCCCACTATATGCCCCTCCCATGCTTGTGCTTGATCTTGCTCTCTCTTGCTCTCAAAATAAATAAACTTAAAAAACAACAGAAAGACAAACAACACAATTAAAAACTAAGCAAAAGCTGTAAATAGACATTTTTCCAAAGACGTACATATGCCTGGTAAGCCCATGAAGAAACAATCATTAACTATCAAAGAAATGCATATGAAAGCCTCATTGAAATGCCCCTTTAATACAACTTAGCAAGACGAAATGGAAAAACAGTAATAGATTATCAATGAAATGTGGAAAAACTGGGACCCTTATACTTGTGGAATTAGGAGTGGTGCACCAACTTTGGAAAACAGTTTGGTAGTTCCCCATTACGTTAAACATGGAGTTACTTCCTCATCCAGCAATTTTTTCTCCCAGATATATACATATATATATATATGTATGTATACATATATATAGACACACACACACACACACACACACATATATATGTATACATATATATAGACATAGACACACACACACACACACAAAGTTCACACCAAAACTAGTACTGAAATGTTCACAGCAGTACTATTCACAACAGCCAAAAACTGTACAAAACTTAAGCATTTGCTGACAGAGAAAATGGATGACAAAACTGTGATTTCCATACACTGAAATATACATTTAGTCTTAAAAAGAAAAGAAATTCAATTCTGACAACACTAGAACATGGAAGAATATATCTTTACACTAAGTGAAGTAGGCTAGTCGCATTAAGACAAATACTGTATGAATCCACTTCTATGGGGTATATAGAAGAGTCACATTCAAATAAACAAAGTAGAATGTAGTTGGGAAGAGAAGGTAAAATGCATAGTTACTGTTCAATGGATACAGAGTTTCAGTTTTTCTAGATGAAAATGTTCTGGAATTGGTTGCACAATTGTGCATACAGTTAACACCACTTAACACATCAAGATGGCCAGTTTTATGTATGTATTTTGTATAGTAAATATTTTGTAAATTTTGTATATTTTGTAAAGTGCAGATTATAAAAAAGCATAAAGAAGTCCAAACTGAGATGTAGTCTGCAAAACAAGTGGTCTCAACTTTTTACCTCAGGTAATGATCTCACAGTCCATGAGTGTGAGTCACGCAATTGGCTCCGCACTGACAGCATGGAGCCTGCTTGGGATATTCTCTCTCTCACTCTCTCTCTCTGCCCCTCCTCCACTTGTGCTTTCTCTCTCAAAAAATAAATAATAAACAAAAAAAGCATAGGTGCTATACCCCTTTCTCTTAAGTTAGAAAATTACATAAAGGAAGACTAATACAGCAAATGTACCATAATGTTAACAATTATTGAATTGTGAACAGTGTTTGGAAGTTCTTTTTATCATTTTATGTAGTTTTAAAATTCCTACAACATAGGGGCGCCTGGGTGACTCAGTCGGTTAAGCATTCGACTTTGTTTCAGGTCATGATCTCACATTTCATGAGTTCAAGTCCCACACTGGGCTCTGTGCTAACAGCTCAGAGCCTGGAGCCTGCTTTGGATTCTGTGTCTCCCTCTCCCTGATCCCTCCCTGCTCACATTTTGTCTTGCTCTCTCAAAAATGAACATTAAAAAAAAAAAAAAATCTTACAATATAAAGAGTGGGTTTTGGGGGCACCTAGGTGGCTTCGTCAGGTGAGCTGTTGAACTCTTGCCTAGGCTCATGTCTTGATCTCACAGCTGTGAGTCTGAGGCCCTTGTTGGGCTCTGCACTGGGTGCGAAACCTACTTAAAACAGGGATGCCTGGGTTGGCTGAGCATCTGACTTCAGCTCATGTCATTATCTCGCAGTTAGTGGGTTTGAGGCCTGCGTCAGGCTCTGTGCTGACAACTCGGAGCCTGGAGCCTGCTTCAGATTCTGTTCCTCCCCTGTTCACGCTGTCTCTCTCTCAAAAATAAAAAAAATTAAAATACAAACAAAGAAAAGGACTGGTTTAATTAAGAAAAAAAAAAGATTTTTTAAAGTCTATTTTGAGAGACAGACAGACAAAGGGACTGGGAGAGAGAGAATCCCAAGTTGAGAATCTCTGCACCATCAGTGCAGAGTCCAACATGGTGCTCAATCTCACGACTGTGAGGTCATGACCTAAGCCGAAATCAGGAGTCCAGTGATCAAGTGGCAAAGCCATGCAGCCCCTGTCCCCCACGACAAATGATTTAAAAATTTTTTAATAAAAAAAAATTAATAAATTTAATAATTAATAATTTTAATTTAATAAAAAAATTTATTAAAAAAATTTTTTTAAACGTTTATTTTTGAGAGAGACAGAGTGCAAGTGGGGGAGGGGCAGAGAGAGAGGGAGACAGAATCTGAAGCAGGTTCCAGGCTCTGAGCTGTCAGCACAGAGCCCGATGCGGGGTTCGAGCTCACGAATTGAGATCAGCACCTGAGCTGGAAGTCGGGTGCTTAAACCGACAGAGCCACTCAGGTGCCCCAACAAATGATTTTTAATTGAAAAAGAAGACATTTTGTTTCTCTGCCTGACCACTGCCATCATACCCAGTGGCTGAAGTTGAACTTGATGGCTGCTAATATGAAGGAACTGATGTACAAATTGGCTAAGAAGGGCCTGACTGCCTCAGTCTCTCCCTATAAGACTCCCATGGTGTTGCACGTTTTGTGAGCAGGCAATAAAATCCTGAAAACACTTAAGTTGAAAGGACTTGCTCCTGATCTTTCTGAGGATCTCTGTTATTTAAGAAAGGTACTGCTGTTTGAAAGCATCTTGAGAGGAACAGACAGGAAAGATGCTAAATGCCAATGGAGTCTGACTGAGAACTGCTGTAATCACCAGTTGGCTTAACACTGTAAGACCAAATGAGTCCTCCTTATCTATTGGAAATACAAGTCATCCACAGTCTCTGCCCTCGTTGCATAAATTTGTGTATGCACTAAAGCAATAAAACTACTGTCTAACTAGAAAAAAAGAATAAGACAATGCAGTAAAGAGGAGAAAAAAAAAAACTCACTACCAATTATAGCATAAGAAAAATGAGTATAGTCTGTCCTACAAGAACATATTTCTGTAACACCAGTAAGCTCTGCCAAAAAGGAGAATATATGTATAATATGTGTATTAGTATAATATGACATATTAAAAGATAAAATGGGCAAAATGAGTGACAGGAAGTGACAGAAACAGGTTAAATCACAGGAATGAAAGGTACAGCATAAGAAATATAGTCAACAGGACCGAAATACTGTTGTATAATGACAGATGGTAACTACTTTTGATGAGGACAGTATAATGTACAGTTTTGCTGAATCCCTTCCTTGTATACCTGAAACTAAGGTAACATTATATGTCAACTATACATCAATGTTAAAAGAAAATGATAAAAAAAAGAACAATTAAAGTAAAAACTATTCACAGGTTTTGCCATGCTTCAGCCGTCTAAGTAGGCTCCATTTCCTTGTTTATGTCCACTTTTTGGAAATCCTTTTTATTTCATACCGCTTCTTCCAACTGAATGCCTTATCTCAAAGCTGTCTTGGTAGTATCTCCTCTTTTTTTCTTTTCTAAAACATTTAATATATACCCCAACAGGATCTAGTATGCAAAGATACCTGCCAGAGTTGTACAGGTTATCTCCAAAGATACCAACTATGGTTTCTCATAGTGCTCTGTTTAAATTTTATGTGGAAGAACAGCCTGGCCTCTAGAACTGGAGAGCAGGCTAAGTAAGTTCGAGTATACGGAAAAGGGTGGTAGTAAAGCAAGGGACTGGTGCATTACAGGATTAATTATATAAGCACATGTATCAAACGTAGTATCAAACCAGGTTTGTCACTGTCAGGTAAGTAAATCTAAAGTACTGACAAGAAGAAAGCATAAGGAAGAATGTAGATTAGACTGCAACTGGAGGCACTATTGTTAACTCATGTGTGTAAGTACATATATGTACACATCTAAGGCAATCAATACTTAGCATCCATATCTCAGCTTCTAAATACCATTTTACTCTAAAAGTAGTTGGGGCTCAGGAAATGGCTGATTGCAGAGCTCGAAAAAACTTCATCTACTGGCCAAGATATAAATGACATTTAACTCTGATGAGGTCTCTTGAGTGCAGGAGCAACAGAAATGTGTTCAGAGAAAATAAGTGTCTTTTACAAGGAAATCTCCTTAAGGGTTGAGAGCACTGTAAACCACACAGCCAATGAAAAAACAAGGCACTGGAAACAGTGGTGATATGGCATAAGGATACAAAGAACTCTGTGCATATAATTAATGTTACTTTGAAATGGCTACAGTGGCAAATTTTTAACTATTTATATTTTACCAAAATAATAATACAAAAGTAATGCAGTAAGTGAATGCAAAAGCAATTCAATAAATAAATTTGAGTTATTTTTGCTAGGCCCACGATAAGGTAATGGTTATCAGTGTAGCTTAATAATTGTTTAGCCTCAGTCAATCTCAAGTTTTCATTCAGTAACTGAGGAATTGGCCTAGAATAACATCCTCATTGAACAACTGCAGAGCAAAATTTCAAAGAAGCTGACAAAACATAATTGAGTGCAATCTAGTAGAATCTGCTAAAATGTATTACAACTCACTGTAGTTATGTGTGGAACAGAAAAAGCCTTAAGAGGAAAAGATTTATATAGTCATGCATTTGTCCATTTTCATATATTAAACGTATTTGTTTCATTTCATCCATGGTCAGTCATTCACTGTATTACTCACCATCAAGTATTCTGTGGAAAACATGTGAAAATTTATCATCTGTTATTAAACCAGCGGTGCCAATAGTAAACTTCATTGACTTTCATGGACTTAACATCATTCATTAGTTTCATGAATTTCTGTTGGAAATAGAATCTGGGTATCTTAACTTGCCCTACTATACAGCAGTTTAATAGTTTAGCAGTAATAAAGTACAACTGTGATTTTGTTGTTGTTGTTGTTGTTGTTAGGGAGAGAGAGAATAGAGAGAGCATGAACACATACACACCACTGGCAGAGAGGGAGATCATCCTAAATAGGCTTCATGTCCAGTATGGAGCCAGATGTGGGGCTCAATCTCATGACCTTGAGATCATGAACTGAGCCCAAATCAAGAGTTGGACACTCAACCAACTGAGCCACCCAGGTGTCTCAGTTTATCTCTCACTTCTAAAAAGTTTATGTATTTATTTTCAAAGAGAGAGTGAGAGAGCACAAGCGTGAGTGGGATAGGGGCAGAGAGAAAGGGAGAGAGAATCCCAAACAGGCTAAGCACTGTTAGCACAGAGCCTCAAGTGGGGTTTGATCCCATGAACCATGAGATCAGGACCTGAGCCTAAATCAAGAGTCAGACATAACCAACTGAGCCACTTAGGCACCCAATATAATTCTGATTTTTAAACTACACAGGGTTGAGAATGAAACTTCTTCTGAACAAGAAGAAAGATCCTCAACTAGTGCTACCAAACACTGAAAGGTTTACAAATTTAGGTTTTGCTGCAGACTTGACGCTTCTTAATAAATTCAGCCTGTAATCCTAAGGCAAAAGAGTACTTTAAATGAAAAATGCTGCAGTGGAGTCATTTAGATGCTAACACGTTTTAATTCACAAGAAATGTCAAGTATTATACATTTCCCACTCCAATCAAAATTAAAAAATGATTTCCATTTCTATACAAATTTACAGCTGACATTCTTTCCAAACTGTAAATGTAGTTGCTGTATAATTTTTAAACCCTGATGTAAATACAAAGAAGATTTCACTATTTCAGAATGCATTTAACTGTGCAACTGAGAAACTTCCATCCTGACCTTTTTAATTTTTTTTTAAATGTTTATTTATTTATTTTATAGAGAGCAAGTGAGCGAACGTGCACAAGCAGGAGAGGAGCAGAGAGAGACACACACACACACAGAATCCGAAGCAGGCTCCAGGCTTTGAACTGTCAGCACAGAGCCTGATGCAGGGCTCAAACTCACAAACCGGGAGATCATCACCTGAGGTGAAGTCAGACACTTAACCAACTGAACCACACAGGTGCCCCCATCCAGCCTAAATTTCAAAGGGGATTAATCTGTAATGTAAGGACATGCTAAAAATAAAAAATTAAAGAATACTGACACAAGGATGGAGAATTCTATAAATTTCTTTCATGAAATGAGATAACCAGCAGTACCCTGTTTGTGGAAAAACCATGTCAAAGATAAAATATACAAAATTCTATTTTATTTATTAAATTTTTTTTTCAATGTTTATTTTTGTGAGACAGAAAGAGAGAGAGAGACAGAGAGAGAGAGAAAGAGCATGCACACGAGCAGGGTGGGGAGAGAGAGAAGGAGACACAAATCTAAAGCAGGCTTCTGAGCTATCAGCACAGACCCTGACTGGGGCTCGAACTCATGCACCGTGACATCATGAACTGAACGGAAGTCAGATTCTTAACCAACTGAGCCACCCAGGCAATGCTACAGAATTTATATTTTAAAGCCCAACAATAACAAATAAGTGTTTACAACTAATTTAATGATAGTGAATACAAATTTTCAGCCCTTTCCTGGAATAAAGTCATACCCCACCATAAAAAAATTACATTAATTCTCATTAGGGAACATGTATTATAAAAAAACTGCACTTATTATTTTTATAGGAAGAATTTTACTAATACAAAGTTTGTGAAAAAATATTTTTCACTCTCATTATGTAAATTCCTACATAATTTTTTTTTCAATGTTTATTTATCATGCCTCTTGGTTGACAAAACCTAGAATATTTACTATCTGGCCATTTATAAAAAAAGGTTTTCTATCTCTTTGCTAAAGATATTACTGGAGAAACTGGTGCATCTTAACTGGGGTCAGTCAACTATATAGCAGAACATGTCAATGTTAATTTTCTGATTTAGATGTTACATAGGCGAATGTCCTCATTTGAAGGAAACATGGCTTACTGTTTCGGGATACAATAAAAACATCCTGCCAACAAATAACTGTGATATGGTTTAAGAAATAAACAGTTCTTTGTATTATACTATCCATTTTTTTATTTTTGCAATTACCTCAATAAATAATACACACATGATTTTGTAGAACATAAAGTTTAGGTGATCATATATAGCAGAAACCCTGTAAAATGTTCATAAAATAAAACACAAGGCTATGAAGAAGCAGTAGAAAAAAATAACATTAAAACGCTACAGAAAGCTGAAAAGAAAAGGCCCCAAAAGAAAACTACAAGATTGAGTAACAGAGGCAAAATTGTTAAGGGATTTAACAACATCCTAACACAAATATATAACAGTATATTCTAAAGTAAAGGAAAAAAAAAAAAAAGAAAAATTTTTCAAAAGCACAAATAAAGCCATGAGGAAAGAAAAGGAAAAAAATAACCTTTTTACCAATAAGGTCCACTGAACCTTCATCAATAGCACACACACACACAAATCTACCCCAAGGCACTTCATCAACACATTTCAGAATTTAAGGGTTTAAAAATATACAACATACAAACAGCTTCAATTTTCCCACCAGCCAACACTCTTATGGCACTATAATGGAACAGACATTCAATCAAAGACACTATGCTTAAAATATTGCTTGTAAAAAAAAAAACAAGAACAAAAAAATATGTAATACTGCAAGTGAGAGTTTAGTTGTATTCAGCTAAGTGATTAAAAAAAAAATCTACTCCCCATGGACCCCTTTATTAGAAGAATATGCTTCAGCAAAAATGAGGACTGACTCAACAAGGGACTACAGCAGGATTCACAGTAAAAAAGTCTGTTATAAAGAGGTCCCAGAAAGGGATGCCTGAGTGGCTCGTCAGTTAAGTATCCAACTTAGGTCACAATCTCATAGTTTGAGTTTGAGCCCCCACATCAGGCTCTATGCTGACAGCTCAGGCTCTATGCTGTCCCTGCTTTGGATTCTGTGTCTCCCTCTCTCTTTGCCACTTCCCCATTCATGCTCTGTCGCTCTCAAAAATAAACATTAAAAAAGGGGGGGGAGGCCCAGAAGAGTAAATATATCAAAGAGAAGAACTACACTAAAAGAAACGGAGGAAACACCCCAAAAATATAATACAATGAATTTGACCATGTGGAAAATTGTTTTACAAAATTATTAAAGAGAATGTGAGAAACAATAATAAATGTCATATAAATGACATATGAACATATGAACATGCTCATGACAAATGAACAGAAGGGGAGAATTTATTTTATTAAAGTTTATTTTGAGAGAAAAAGAATCTCAAGAAGGCTCTTTCTGCACTGCTAGTGCAGGGCTTGAAATCACGAACTGTGAGATCATGAATTGAGCTGAAATCAATAGTTGGTGCTTAACTGATTGAGCCATCCAGGCCACCCAAAGGGAAATTTTTACATCTAGAATAAACAAGTGTGAGTAGCCTAGGAAATTAAAGTTTTTCATACACTGCTGAATCACTGTATGGTACATGTACACTAAAGTAACAATGTATAAACTGGAATTAAGAAAGAATTTAAAAAAAAACAGGGGCACCTGACTGGCTCAGTCAGAAGAGCATGTATCTCTTGATCTTGGGAGTATGACTGAGCCCCACATGCCAGAGATTACTTAAAACAACAAACTTAAAAAATAATAAAATAAAAATATTTTAACAGTCTTGTTAAAATATATTTTATTGAGTCCAAAATACACCTACTTACATAGTTTTGAATATGTAAATGATTGATACAAATTTAAGCAAAAAACATTAATGATCAAAAAAGAATGGGAGTAAGAAATGTTTTTGTCTATACTGACATCAGTATACAGTAACTGACATAAAAGTGATACGAATACATTATTTAGAGGTAAACTGCATAACAATAAGAGCTAAATGCTGAAAATGGTCATTTCTTTGAAAAGAAAATGGAAGGTGGGGATGGGTGCGGTACCAGATCATTGTTATTCATTTTGGCCTTTGAAGAATCCTGATTTTCTAAATTGTGTGAATTAGTTTACTATGAATATTTTAAAATTATGCTAAATATTATTACTATGTTTTAAAGTAATCTCTAAATCCAATGTGGGGCTTGAACTCATGACTCTGAGATCAAGACTAAGCCAGCCAGGCACCTCCTATGTAAAATATTCTTATCTATCCGTGAAAAATCTCTCAGTGACAATATTGTGGGTAACACATGATCCATATTATAAACTATACCAAAGTATATATCATAGGGAACAGAATCTATCATGTTCTTGTCAACACTGAAGGGGAGAGTGTTGGCAGAAAAGGTCAGGCAATTTTCTTACCTGGTGGCATGAGTTTCATAAGTATTCTTGCTCCATCTCTAAGAGATGGCATATTGAGACTGCAACCTAAATCAGCAACTTGCCAGAGGAAAGCTATGTATCTGGGATGTAGTGACATTATCTGGAATACAGAAAACAAGAAGGTTTATGTATAAAATAAGTTTAAAAGGTTTTGTTATTCAGAATTAGTATCTTTACTGTCTCCAAGAAAGTTTTCTAACTGTCTTACATGAAATTACCTCCTTTCCCATTTTTTCACATTTACAAATCCAATGATTCCATTATGATGCAAACTTAATAACTCATTAAGCTTTCTGAACTACCTGGTATAATTTCTTTGCTTGTTCTACTGTTTTCATAAAGCAGAAATTTTACATAGGACTCAGGTGCTGTTTATACAAAAGGGACTTCGCCCCTTGAGGGGTTGCTGGTAAATCCCTAATCTCATTGTTGGCAATCTCAAATGACTCTTCACACTGAAGCAGCTGGTATTACTGCAGCTATAACAATTCTTAAAAGGTAGAGGGAAGAGAAAGTGTAAGTAATTGAACACTTGTTGTTTCTTTAGATATGAAAAATACTACTAAAAATTTGCTGAAGACAGATTATATATTTCCTTAAAAAGAGGTTCAAAGAAAAGATTGACAATATAGTAGTATTTTCATAAGTAATAGTATACTCTAATTCAACTGTAATAGATTAATTCTACCCAAAAATAATACCGTATCTATGGAAAATTTTTTTTTAATGTTTATTTATTTTTGACAGAGAGAGACAACAGCATGAGCAGGGGAGGAACAGAAACAGAGGGAGACACAGAATCCAAAACAGGCTCCAGGCTCTGAGCCATCAGCACAGAGCCCGACACAGAGCTCGAACTCACAGACTGTGAGATCATGACCCGAGCTGAAGTTAGACGCTCAACAGACTGAGCCACCCAGGCGCCCCTCTATGGAAAATTTTTATTTTAAATTCCAACAATTAAGAAATCCATCCAAAAGTTACAGTTAACTGTATATATTTACTTGACATTTGACCCATCTATGAAACTTGTTTAATTCCTTAGAAAAAGGACCATTCCAAGAAACATGTAATGTTTTGCATACACAGCTGACTCACCACGCCAGGCAAACAACTCTCCACTTCTGGATTGGGACCATCACTGTAGTGATTACAATGGTTGCCAGGAGATCCAGTTGATGAATCAGAAGAACTATCAGGGCTTGAAGGCATGTTGGAACTTACTTGTGTAAGTTTAGCTGTAATTACCTAAAAAAGATAGAATATATTAGTTGCAAAGACAAGGGAAAATACTTTTCCAAAATACATAAATTTGATATACCAAAAGACTAAAATATGTATCATGCTTTATTTTAGATATATACTAAAAAAGTACTGTACAAAATAACCATTTTAATAGGGTACTTTTTTCACTATCCTAGTGTCATGATACTTATCTTTTACAGGGTTATAATCCAGAAACTTAACAGACAAGAGTGCACACAAAGTTCGTTAAACAATCACTGAATGAGTGAAAAATAGCCTGGATGTTTAATTCTTTGGGAATATTTGAAAGTTATATATGTATTGGGGAGCTTGGGTGGCTCAGCTGGTTAAGTATCCAACTGTTGGTTTAGGAATAGGTCATGATTTGGGAATTCGAGCCCTGTGTCAAGCTCTGTGCTCATCAGCATGGAGCCTGCTAGGATTCCGTCTCCCTCTGTCTGCCTCTTCCCCACTCATGCTGTGTCTCTTAAAATAAATAAACTTTAAAAAGTAAAAAAGAAAATTACATATGTACTTACTGATTTATCTTTTAAGTTTAATTGTCCTATCAGCTTTCTGTCATCTTCGGAATCTATTAGCTCACCACCCACAAAAAGTTCGATTTTTGTATGGGCTACATTTGCTTTAATACGGTTCAGAATACATCGTCGTACTGAACCAACTGTATCATTTGTATGAGACCATATGTCCAAGTCATCAACCTGTCTGCCATGGTTTGGAAATCGAACTATAAGAGAGAGGTGTTTACCACGGAATGCCCTAAAAAATTTTTAAAATAAAAAAAATTAAAAAAATGAACAATCATATTCAGCAATTACCAAGAACATGAAACTGGGATTTTAATATTTTCTTAAAAGAGGAAGACAGTTAGTTTTACTTTGTTTTGAGAATATTAAATATAACTTCTTTAAATTATAAACATTAAATTTTGGAACTACAATATAATTATATCCCACTGTGGCTAATCTTTGTTTCTATGGCTGCAAAATGAAAAATCTCTACTTTATGATAAAGAGACATCAGTTAATTTTAAGCTACAAGATCTCAATTCACTAAGAATATTTTCAAATGAAAACATACACAACTTGAAAGTATCAAAATAAAGTGCATGTTTCTATTACACATTTATAGAAATTCTTAAAAAGAAAAGTCACCCAAAAATATTTACCTTTCAGTATTCTCTTCTTATAGATGAGATACAAAACAAAAATTATATTCAAGAATCATTTTACATTTTTAACTTTAAAATTGATCACAATTAAAAACCAGACAGTACCAATTCTACAAACTTTACCCAAATCTAAAATTGCCATTTAAATGTTTTTTAATTAATTGAGCTTGTGTAGTTTATGATTATCTGATTTATACTGCAAAATACTGGAATTATTTATAATTTATGATTATACTAACATGATTTAGTAATTTTTTATTTTTTAGTACTTTCCAAATCTAAAGACAACTTAGCAAAGACCATTTAAAAACATTCTTGTTCATCATATCTATTAAATATGTATCTTTCAAGAATTTTATTTTTATTAGAGTAAGTGAATATTATCAACAAAATAAAATACACAGCTGGTATGAAATACCGTTCCCATTTAGTAAGTGATAATAGCTTAGAACCAAACCAATCAAGAAGAAAGGAAGGAAAGAAAAGGAATAGAAAAGAAAGGAGGCAAAAAAAAAAAAAAAAAGAAAAAGAAAAATTATGGTTAATGACTGATGATATGCAATGAAAATGAAACTCAGAACTTTCTACTTAAAAAACAAAAAAACTTGAGAATGCAAATAATGTTTTTAAAAGACAGGACACTGAAATCTAGAAATGGAAAAATTCTTTACAGCCCTTTTTACCTATATGTCATTACTTTCCTAATTCACTGGCTAGGAAAATAACAAATGACTACAAACTAACTACTAAATGAATTTCTTACAAACCTTGACATAGGCAGAATTGTTCTTTCCTCGTGATAATCACTGTCACATTCATTTATGTATTCCCTTAAAACAGTTAATACTCGAACCATTCGAATGGCTTCCTGTCTTGCACAATTAATACTGTCTTCATCACCATCCAAAACACACAATGTATCATATGAGGCTTTCAAACGATCAAAGCAAGACTGGATGAAGTCTTCATGGATAACAACCTATAAATAACAGACCAAAGAAAGACAATTTAAGTTGATTCACAATCAAATATGACAACAATCTAATAAAAGAAAATAAAGTAAAATTTCGACTTGTATCTAGTTATCAATCACATATTTACTCACTAATAATACACAAAAGAAGGCTGACAGTAAGAACACAAGCAATTAAACCAATTATTGAAAACAACCACAACAAAAACCTTTAGGACTAAGTATCAAGTCAGTCAAATTTTTGGCTATCTCAACAATAATTAGCTTTATTCAAAATAATACTAACCACCTCGGGATAATTACCAAGCCAATACTCTTTGAGTTAGAATTTTTATAAGGGACAAATGTGGATCAAATACTTAAATATTTGGTAAGAGCTAAAAGAATTAATTTCTAGTTTTAAATTTAAAAAGCTTCCTCTAAACAGAAGAATACTTTTGACTTAGCTCATGTGAAAGTTTTTATGCACTTTAAACCTCACCTGATTGACCTGTAACCTGGGGCCAAGGTTTGTGTATATCTCTTTAAGGAGATCTATAGCTCTGTTGGCAATGTCATCATTACTCTGAATCACAACCTAGATCCAAAAATTAGAGTATTAGTAATATTCAAGAACTATTTTATTTGGCACTTAAATAATGTAAAATTAAATAACCTAAAATGAAGGATTAATAGACGCAAAATGTAGGTGCTCTGATAGTGCAATTATTTATATATACATACACCTTCCTCCCCGTCTTCAGATAACATACATTTTAATCAGGAATATTTAACTCTGCAATTTGGTAGAGAAGCTGTGAGATTTTCAAGGAGTGTTTCAACTAGCATTATATAAATTTTCATTATGGCAGTTACTGATGTTTAAAACTGTTTAAAAACCTTTGATTTTAATTAAAAAACCCAGCAAATCTTAGTCTACATACAGTTTGCAAAAACTACAAGCAAGAACAAAAACTCAATATAACAAAAATACATGGAAGCTGAAAAATATAACAATATAACAGGTTAGATTTAAGATGACAATAAGATTTATTTACACTATCAAAATGGAAATGTTAACCTTAAATTAAAACAGTTAACATTTTCTCTTCCAGGTACTTAAACACATACAAAATTAAACAGTGTAAATAAAGGTATTAAAACACAATTCTTCTGTAAAAATAATTCTCCCTTCTCTCCATTATTCATTTTGCATTAAATATACAATAAGCCTGGAGACCTAACTTAAATACGAGACAATAACTTTCATGAGGGAGGGATGAAAAATGTGTAGGTAGACAATGGAACAGTACATTCATATATATCTCAGTCTAAGTTAAAATAGATTACCAGTGGCAAATGATAAAAGACAAAACTGAGGGGAAAAACCGCAAATCACTGGCAAACAAAAGTGATGTTAACAAGAAGGTAAAGATGAACAATCTCTCCCCCCAGATTTCTATGACAAACAGCAAAGCAGGATCAGTACATATAACTTACAAGTAAAATTCTGATTTCCATAAGTGTACTTAAAAACAACCCCAGGTACAATAATTGTGAACAAGAGTTCCTATTTCTCACTTACCCTCCAGAGGTAGTCTAATCCTATTAGTTCCAAATCATCCATCATATAGGCTCTTCTTTTTGCTACTAGTTTCCCTTCACGACAATTAACTGCTTTGAAGAATCGTTCAAAACATCTCATTCCATTTTCAGTTAACAAGGAGGGATCAAGCTGAAGCACATTACTTTCAAAGAAGTCCTTATTAATATCAGGATCTAAGTCTGGTTCATCCCCCATTAACTTGGAATACCACTTAAAACAGGCTTCACGATCACAAAGGTAAACTGCATTCTCTGCTAAGCACTTCCATATCTGTTTTGCCTGAGGAGCACAGAGCCACAGTTGGCCATCCTTCAATAAAAATCTTGGAAAAATTAAAAAAAAAAACAACAATCACAGTAATTAGGTCTATGTAATCCTCCAACACAATTTATTTCAATATGTCTTAAGTAGTATTTATCACAATTAGGTTTTAACTATAGCTTACAGAGGTATTCTTTCAAAAGAACTTATTTCTTATATTGTATCTGGTAGTAAAAAAAATAACATTCATTTATTTGATAAGCATATATTTATGATATTGTATGCACAGAATCTAGTTAATTCTATGACTATTAAAGTCACAACTATTAAAGTAAAATTTTAATAAGAGTGGTGGGTCTGCTTCAGGTAGTCTTTCTTCAGATTCTAGTTTCCTGTAGCTAGAAGTCTGCTCCATCTACTGTTTGCCCTTTCAGTGAATGACAGTGAATGAAAACAGAAGCTAACTTTAACCTAAATAATACTTTTTTTGCATTTAATTCTTAATTAACAAAACGATAGTGGCTTCATGTCCAATAGAGTATGATATACTTATTTCATGTCAGTAGGTTTCTTCTTTTGGGTATTAATTACATGTTTCCAATATCTCCGTAATTGTAGGACTGAATATGAAGAGGCCTTGTAGTTTTCAATCCTTATCTAATCCTTCACACCTTCATATATACATGAACATGGGATCCAGAATAATAAAACACAAAAAATGCACTACTGTTTGTAGTAAAATGCAAAACTTTTCAAAATATGGCCCCCAGGTAAGTTTGGTAAATTACTGGATGTTGCAGAAACGGCAGACATTTTAAAGTGAGATACACTAAATATTAGTAGTTCAGTTCTATCACACACAGTTGTGTCATTTCAAACAAGTTACTTCCCCCAACTGAATCACAGTCTTATTTCAAACTGGAATAACACTGCCTCACAGAGTTGCTATGATGATTAAAAGGATTAGTGCAAATCCAAATATGCAGTAGGCATTAACTCTCAGTTCCTCCCTGACTTTAATGAATTGTACTACTAAGAATTTACAGAGCAAGAACTATACAAGGACTCTAGATTCTAAACTTTATTAATAGAGTAAATAAATTCTACAACATTTTTTTTCTATTCCAATAGATCTAAGTGACACTGTACACTCATCAACAAAATGGCTTTTGGGAGAGCGTCTATATAGGGAGGCATGTTCTTTTTTTCCAGGTGATTGAAAAAGGGGAGTGCACTTTATTTTTTTTAATGTTTTTATATATTGTTGAGAGAGAGAGAGCAAGCACACAGGGGAGAGGCAGAGAGAAAGAGGGACAGAGGACCGTAAGAGGGCTCTTGCACTAAAAGCAGCAATCCCAATGTGGAGCTCGAACTCATGAACTATGAAATCATGGTATGCATCAAAGCTGGATGCTCAACTGAATGAACCACCTAGGTGCGCCCCCCCCTCAAAAGGCACTTTAAATAAATATTACATAATTTGAGAACTAGAATTCTTCTCAAGTTGAAGTGATATACACTTCTATCTGAAAAGATCAGATCAATTTGGTATATTATAAAATTATTAAATGTAGCCATGGGACGATGTGGAAACAGACTATGTATCAACCTAAATATTTCCTGATAAATCATTACATGGCTCAGTAACATAAATATGGTATATAATAAATACCCCAAACAGAAAATCCCCCAACATTAATATATCTGAAAATAACAAATGCAACAGACTTTATGAAAAACTAAGTCTCATATTTTTTCTTACAATATTTATGATTCAAATATGTTTTGCTAGGATGGAAACTGCATTCCTAAAAAAAAGTCTCATTTATTTAAGCCACATATACATATCCACACACATGTATGTCATTAAAAGCTAAACATTACTGAACAAATTCAGCCTAACACTACATTTTTAACCCTATGTGAATATATTACATAGAACTTTAGATTATTTTTATTAGCCATTGTTATTATAAACAAAGCACCAAAAGCCTATCAACAACACTGTCCCTTACTGCCCCAACAACATTAAGTCCCCTTGAGCTGTTTAGTGCCTTAAATTTTAAGGTATGAAAATGTGTAATGAATCAACTTTTATTTCTAACATAAAAAAATATAAACTGTATTCTGAAATTTAAAATGCATTTTCCTCAAAATTCAAAAAAAAGACAAAAGTTAAGGCTTAGCAAATAATTTTAAATATAATAATGAACACAGGAAATGTCACATTAACTTTTGTCAATGTTTTTTCTGTGGGGAAGTATTTAGCTGCAGGGTGGAATGGCCACAGAAATACAGGTATAATGAATATTAACATTACTGCATTTATGTTCTTAAAAGGAACAGTGCTATTTATTTAAAACCAACCTGAGGAAGTTAAGCCGTTCTTGGACTTCTTGAACGTGACTATACCTACTTCCAAGCCTCACAGTTTGTGGGTCATAGTCTTCATTGTCTGTAAGTTAACAACAATTAACAGTGCATAATGTGTATGTATATCCAAATCAGCACTAACCTTAAAGAAATTATAAAGTCAATAATCACTTTATCATTATGATGCAACCTATAATAGTGATATTTACATATATCCAATTTTCCCCACAAAAATAAACATTTTAGACAGCCCAAAGGAAAATACAATCTGTTAAATATGCAATTAAAACTTTAGCACAACTCCCTATTTCACTCTTCACATATACTGAAGCAATTTGTGAATACAGGTTATGATTTTTTTTGTCTTAATTTTTTTAATACTAATACTACCTTACAAGGAATAGTATGTTTGCATAAAAAATATTATTAACAGCACTTCATACAGAAATACTAGGGTGACAGAGAAGTTACTGTATTTGATACTTATCAAAGTACACCATCACCAGATTATGAATGTTTATCTCAGATATTAAAAAAAAGACCTACCCTCACAATATCATGAAAACAAACTAGTAATGAGGTCTAGCCTCAGTGGGAAAATCCTATTTTTTAAAACTTTTTTTGTTGATTTTTGTTGTTGTTGTTGTTGTTGTTGAGAGAGCTCAGAGACTCTAAAAGCAGGTTCCTTGCCCAGTGTTGAGCCCAACATGGGACCCAATCCTACTACCCTGGGATCATGATCTGAGCCAAAATCCAGAGTCCCACATTTAACTCAGCAAGCCATCCAGGTGCTCAGGAGATCCTAAGTTTAAAACTAAAATTAGTAAGTACTATGGACTTCCTTTATTAACATACATGCTGCGTGAAAAATCCTTAGAGTCAATGACAACGCAAACTAAAAAATTAAAAGTAAACATCGTAAAAATGGTATGTATACTGTTATGTGTATGTATGGGAAGTTTATTTTTAAAAAGCAGAAGACAATGAGAATTTAGACCTACACTATAACAGCCTGTCTTTAAAAAAAAAAAAAAATCTTATGAGATTATCTCAGTATCAGGCAAAAAAACTTCACAAAAGTATTAGAAGTTTTGGATAACTCCTCTGTATGGAAATGACCAAGTTGGCTTGTGGGTGGAACAAAAGGGTAATAAGTAAATGCCTCCAACAGCTCAGCCACTCAGGAATCAATGACATTTATTTCAAAATTTTGAGGCAAGTAATAGAGGATTTAGAAGTTATACAATTCCTTTTTAGTAAAATGTTCTGATATTTATCAG
This sequence comes from Panthera leo, assembly GCF_018350215.1. Taxonomy (NCBI): domain Eukaryota; kingdom Metazoa; phylum Chordata; class Mammalia; order Carnivora; family Felidae; genus Panthera; species Panthera leo. Next base: position 7,468,944 of record NC_056697.1, read on the forward strand.
TTATGTAGCTTTAGAACTTGATCAGGTCATTTGGGTTATCATCTAATCCTTTTAAATTGGTGAAGGCAACCCAAGTTTTCCAAATGCCAAGATTTTTCCATATCAGAAAAACTGCAATTGGATGTAACATTTGACTTGATTTATAAAGATAAATCATCTAGAATATTTAGCAATGTTATCTGGATTTGAGTTCTGTAAAGACAGGAAACCATCGTATTATGACTTTTTTGTACTTTACATTTGAGTGAGCAACTGCCAGCAATTTTAGCACTTCTTTAAAGTGTCATCAATTGCATCAAACCATGGGTTTCCAAATGCTAAAAAAATTTTTCCTACTACATGTAAGTTTTCTAGTTTTTCAGGAAACTAAACTTGAAATATTATGACTAAAGTCTGGACTGCCATGTTAACTGCTTTTTTTAAATACCATAGACTTCTGTCTAAAAATGTGTGTGATTACTTCCCAGGATCAGTTGAGGGCCAGAGAGGACAGCTTTGTATAACTTCGTTTTCTGATATAATTTCAAAGTGCAAAACTAATATAAGAAATTATTCTTTATCCAGATACACACAATTGTTTACACTTTATCCATTTCTTTTATCAGTATTTCCATTTATACATGTTGTATCAGTTTTATTAACCATCTGAAGGTAAATTGTACAGAAGTCCCTTTAGTCCTTAGCACCTGGGTGTCTTAGTCGGTTAAGAGTCTGACTTGGGCTCAGGTCATGATCTCATGACCTTGAAGAGGTCAAGGCCCATATTGGGTTCAAGGTCCATATTGGGCTCTGCTGATAGCTGAGAGCCTGAAGCCTGCTTTGGATTCTGTGTCTCCCTCACTCTCTGCCCCTCCCCTGCTCATGCTGTCTCCCTCTTCTCAAAAACAAAGAAACATTAAAAAAAAAAAAAAAGTCATAAATGACAATATACTCATCTGATTTTTAGATTAATAAAAGAGTATCATCTGACCCACAGCCTACATTTAAATTTCATCACATTAATATCCTACCCCCAGAATGATCTCCTTTTTTCCTAGTCCAGAATCAAGTTTGGATTCATACATCACGTAAAGTTGTTTCCTTAAGGCTACAGTTTCTTTAGTTCTTTTTTGTGTTTCTTACCTTGACCATTTTAAAGAATAAAAAGATACTAGTCTAATGCCACCTAATCTGGGTTCATGTTTCCTCTAGTAACATTCAGGTTATCCATTTTTAATTAAGAAATAACACAAAAGTAAAGCTGTATGTTTGACAAATACTGTTATCCGATACCATGTCAATTTGTCCTGATATTAATAATGTTTACATAGATTACTTGGTTAAGGTGTTTCTACCAAGTTTTTCCACTGAAGGGTTACTTTCCTTTGTATTAATAATTTGTGGAATGATTCTCCGATACTATGTCATTATTGGGGTCCTCATCTAAATTTCACTTGCTAGTTTTTATCATCTACTATTTTTTCCTACATTTTTAGTTGACATTCTCCTTCATTTATTAATATCATTGTGAACTCAAGCACTAACACACTGAAAATGTTGTGATCCAGAATATCATTTTAATGCTCCAAGTATTACAAATTGACCTAGTAAGAGATGACTTATCTTTTTCACATGCTATTGATTCTTTAAAAACACTTTACAAGCACTTTGACACAATAATGTTCCAAAGTCTCATCCTGTACTTACTTTCCTGCTGTAGGCCTACCTAAAATGACTCTTCTCCAAAGAATGATTAGCTTAATAAAATGAGTATTAAGTAGGAGTACTTTTTAAATTACAATAACCCACAAATATCTAACAGTTCTTTATGACCCACGTGTAGAACTAACAAGTGAACTGAATCAGGATATGCATTCTGCCATAGCACTTTTATTGAATGACACTTGTAAAGAGAACTTTTTATGTTAGCAAGTAGTCCTGAAAAAAATCAGGTGACACAATGAAACCAAAGAGAATAGGAAAAGGTAATGCAATGTCAGTACTTAGAAAACAAAGACCTAAATGAATTGCAATGTGTCCTATAACCAGAATAAGTTGTTATAAATCTCATCCAGAAATTAAAGAAAATGACACTTAAAACTTTCATTAAGTGCATATCAGTGCAAAGGGTCCCATTCTAATGAACTAAACTGAAGTGTACTATGCAATAAAGTGTGGGCAAATGCATAATACCAATGAAATGAAACAGAAGGAATCAGTGAACTGTTGGAATCTTACATCATCTGGTAGGATATTTTGTCACATCCTTGAGAAGGCATACGAAACATGCTTCTTATAGAGATGCAATCACTACATTTTGTGTTGGTCAGTTCTATATCATACAAATAATTTAATGTTCACTATCTAATCATTTAAGAAGCAGACATATACTCCTGCTATCTTTATTTTACCGATTTGGTAAATCTTAACTATAGAAGGCTTAATCAAGTGCTGGAACTAGGCTTTTAATATAGACAGTTAACTCTAAAGGCTATGTACTCTTCTTTCTAATCTTGCAAGAAAGCAATATAAATTTATAAAAAGATTATGAAAAATGCTGACACGAAATCATGAAAGTGAGGTATGTCAATGATATAGATACAATATTTAGTATCATAAAAATCTCAAAAGAACCATATACAAAACTTCTTTAATTTTTATATGGGGAAGTATAAATTAACAAAAACTTCGGGATTTTTACAAACCTTATTACTCAACCACACCAAACTGCAACCATCTAAGACACAAACACAATCAAAGAGCCTACTATTCCAGTCAGATAATGAGTATTACAAATATCCACATGTTAAATATATATAACTCAATTTCACACATCCTGATGTAGCATGTCAACAGAGTATTTTTCAGTTCCATATTATGCTCATTCCTGTTTTAAATGCACAAAAATTTTTTTTCTTCTCTATTCTCAAATATACAATTGGGCCTACCTAGGCAGCCAGGATTTTGTTGGTGTATGAATTTGGTGTAATACAAAGGAGTTACAGACATATAAAGAATGCTTTGAGGGACCCCTGAGTGGCTCAGCTGGTTAAGCATCAGACTTAGCTCGGGTCACAACCTCGCGGTTTGTGGGTTTGATCCCCGTGTCGGGCTCTGTGCTGACAGCTCAGAGCCTGGAGCCGTTTTCAGATTATGTCTCCCTCTTTCTCTGCCCCTTCCCCGCTCATGCTTTGTCTCTCTCTCTAAGGTAAATAAACATTAAAAAAATAAAAAATAAAAGGAATGCTTTGTGTTCCAGCACACACAGATTTTAATAAAACTCTTAAAGGACAAGTAACAAGGAATTGATCTTTAAAGTACCAAGGAGTGAGCCAAGCCTCTCGTATAGTAAATATCAAAAGTTTTCTGTTGGAACATAAGAAAATTTATCATAATATACTTAAATAGTTTCAAATTCTGTGAACCAATGTGAACTCATTCAGTAAAGTGCTGATCATTATTTTCAACAAATGAAAAATATTAATTCAGGGTCATTAAAAACAAGTGTAATGTGTTATTCCAAAACAGACATGGGCAAAATTAACAGAGGAATTATTAATCAAGTTTTCTTGAAAAGGCAACATAAGTGGCAGCATGAGGAATGTAAAATTTTAAAATGAGTTGGGTATATATCTAAAAGTATAGTAACCAATGTAGGGTAAAAGGAGATGAGCTCCCACATATAGAAAAAAATGAAACCAATTTAAAAAGGATGACCAGGAACATAAGCACTTAGTAATGGGCCTTGAAAAACGGACTTAAAAAGTTTAGTGTGTATAAGATTTGGAAGTCTGAGTGCATTTATAAGTATGTAATTCATACACAAATTCACTTGCACTTTCTGGTCCTTGTAAAAACAAATAGGTTTTTCATTTCTTAGGTAATTAACATTAGAGGACAAAATAAAAACCAGGTAAGGGAAGCCTACACTGATTTTAGTTAATTTTAGTTTAGAATACATACCTCTAGCATATAGTCGAATGTTATTCATGTAAGTTGCAAGGTTTTCTGCTACCAAAGTAACTAAGGCATGATTGTGCTGGAGCTGGTTGATTAAATCATGACGATAAAATACATGGGGACTTCGCTGAGTTTGACTAAAACAAGAAGTAATTAATTAGTATTACTAATTACTGTAATTTGTAATTACAGTATAATTAGGCAAATGAACACTGTTGTAACTAACAGTTTACACAGATTAAATTCTAGCTGCTAATTCAGAAATTTAAAAAGTTTTATATTCATAATAAAATTTGGCTCAATATCCTCTGGTGAATAGCAAATATCAAGCATTTTAAAGAGAAAAAACCAACACCTCAAAACATATTTATTCTAATATTCATACCTTACATGAAAAATCATCTATTAATGTTCTTCAACTTTACCAAGATTAATTCTACAGAAGTATCAAAACACAACTGGTTACATGGGCAAGTATATTAGCCATTAAAAGTTCATTCTGGAACACTCAATTCACAGCCAATTATGTCCATGAACATAACCAGAAGGATCCCTAGTTCCCTTTCTATTTTGCCATCTTCAGTGAAACCACCCAATCCTCACATCAGTGTTAATTCAGTGGTGATTAAATCACCTGCTCTTGAAGACTATGTGTAATACTGCATGCATAAATAAGCAATCAGAAAATGGTTGCGTTTGATAAAAGACAAGTATAGTGAATCAAACAAAGCAAAACATGCCCTTTGTAAATAAATGTAAATAAATATTATCAATAGATTAGATTGTTTCAGGATTTACCCTAGTATTTTTCTCCAGGGACTTTCCTAATTTCATGTTAATTTTCCCAGATTTAGGAAAAAAAACAACTTGAGAAATAAAAGCAAAAAGTGGCATTATGCAATTCAGTTTGAAGAGGAATCTTGTTGGTATACACAATTATATCAATCTAGAGCTGTAAAAAACATGTTGGCAATCATGTATCTATCTTATAAGAAAACTACTTCTAAACAGTTATCCCTGATTACTGATAGACAAAACTAAAGCTCACTTCAGAAATCCCAATGTGTTGTAAACACTGTTTACCTAAGCCTTTTTTCCATGTTTTATTTTCTTTGTATGTCATTATTTGCAAATACATTACAAGAAAATGAAAGGTAAATTATTCCCATAACCACAATTTAGCATCAAGACCAAACAAATAAAATTAGCTGTTTAAGAAAATTCTAGCTAAGACAAATGTGTGGTAGATCTGCTAGAAGTCTTAGACAATTCTGAACTATGACACGAAAGCAACAACTTGACTGATACTTAAATGCAATATGACACTGCACAAGTTAACTTCAATTCTGTGTCATAAAACATAAAGGAAATGAATAAAATCAAGGTTACTCATTTTGTTCCAAACCCTCCTCTTGTCTTCTCACTCTAGTTTTAACATTTACTTTTATTTGTATGCTGTCTTCACCATAGTATGTACGTGAAAATTAGATAATTTTCTGTATTAAAAATCTTACCTCAAATTTTGAGGTGCTTCACCAAATAAACTACAAATTTCTCTTATTTGTTTCAATGCAGGAATTACCCACTTGTCATTTGTACGAAGTTCTTCTATAAAGCGATCTATCCACTGGATCTTCTGTGTGTCTCGATCCTTAAATACACATACAAAAAATTAATGGTTACATGGACAAGTATTCAATATAATTCTATCTTCAAATTATTTTGACAAATACAAAGCAGAAAACCTTTTAATTATTCTCCATTTCTGTGACATCTTAAAAGTTTTTCTGACTGCATGACATGCTGTAAAGTGTATTTGTGAATTTAAGTGGTTCCACTTTGAATTACTTAAACAATGAGGTAAGTCTAGTCTGTAAATATCATGCTTTCATTACTATTCCTTAGGAAAATATTTCTACATGTGATGTTCCTGGGCTGAATTCTATGCACATTTTCAAGGCTTTAAAAATATTTATATGTGAGGGGTGTCTGGGTGGCTCAGTTGGTCAAGTGTACAACTCTTGACTTTGAGTCAGGTCATGTACCATCTCATGGTTTGTGGGATTGAACTGTGTGTTGGGCCCTGCAGTGACAGCATGGAGCCTATTTGGGATTCCCATCCATCACCCCATTCATGCAATGCTCTCTCTCTGGAAATAAATAAATGGAAACAAAGTGGATACATGAATACTAAAAATGTCACGACTCTAAAAAAATGCTTTCAGTTGACAGGGCAAAGAATAATTATTCCTTTGTGAGGATCAAGTACAATATAACACTGTCATTTAATCAAATAACTGAACTAGGTTTTTCCCTCCCCTTTGATAAATCTGAAACTTCTACAGATTACTTCTACAGATCCAATGTATTACTGCAACTACAATTAAAAAAAAAAAAAAAACCTCAATGTTTTTAATCTACTTGTAAAGGACAATAGTTGGATAAATTTTAATTTGTGTCTTCTTCAGAACTAAAAATCAGTTTTATATGGACATTTGCAACTAACTGGTCCATCATCATTTGTTTAACCCAGGTAAAGCTACTCTCCTCTGAATTTATTCACTGGGCTCTCTATGTATGTATGATGGTACTTTTTTGATTCAGGTAATCAGTATAGCTAATACTTCTAAGCCTTCACAATTACATACTTTCCAAAACCTAAAAGTCAAACTAATAACCCTGCCCAGTCTTTTTTTTTTTTTTTTTTTTAATCCTTAACCAACGTATTAGAAGTATGGGAAGGCACTGATAAAAATCTGGAAACACGTTTAAGAATATAAATAATATTCATATAAAAATATACACTCCTAATCAGTAAACATAAATAGAGTTTAAATACAGGGAAGATGTGATTTACTTGTAAAGAAAGGTCTATTTAGGAAATTCTGTTAGTTTTATTAACTTCTATTAAGCAAAACAATCTAAGTATCCTTTCTAGCTTACGATACTTTATGACTCTATTTTATCTTCATATACTCAACTACAGTCCTACTGTAATGCCTTGTTTTACCTAGGCAAATCTTTTTTTGTAAAGAAGTAAAAATGTAGTAAATGATATAAAAAATGTGGGAAAAAACAAAGAAATGCCAACTTTTCAAGATTACTTTAAAAACAAAAATAATGGAATTACCCTACAACTAAGTCATCCTAATAGTGAAGGACAAAATGTAAGAAAAAAATGAGTTAAGGAAGCACTCTCATACCTGGGAACAACTATAATCTAGTATTTTTATGTGGGCACTGAGGGCTAAGTCCATGATGTCTACAGGCACATCATCACTATGGGCCAGATTCCAAAGAAGGTTCAAAACTTTGTGGGCCATCACACCATCTTTATCATCTTCTGCAAGACGACGAATCAGCTCCAGTAGCTTTTCACGCTGCTTTTTACTTGCATTTGTCCAACTTGCCTAAAAGAAAATTTAAATTCTGTAAACATCACAATTTATACATTTATATTAAGTCATCACTGTTTTAATTACATGGCTTTCAATAAACTAGATTCAATTCATCACAGCCAGATATACAAACGAACAGCTTGGCTTAACAGAGTACTTAATAAACCATGTCTCATTTGAGAAAACAAACAGTATTCATGGGATAGAATAATCTAAACTCAAGGAAAAAAATGTTTACAAATAACTCTGCTGACTTTAAAATCAGTTACAAAATATACTAAGAAATCCGAAAATTCAAAAATGAAACAAACTTAATTAAAAAATCGGCAAATGACTTAAATAGATGTTTTTCCTTACCTTCTTCCCTCCCTCCCTTTCTTTTTGAGAGGGATTCAGAGGGAGTGTATGTGCGCATGCAAGTAGGGTAGAGGGACAGAGAGAGGTACAGCAAGAAATTAGCAGGTTCCGACCTGGACTCTGAGATCTTGAGCAGAGCTGAAAACCTGGACTCTTGAGATCCTACCTGAGCTGAAATCAAAGGCTCAACAGACAGAGCTATCCAGGTACCCCTAAACAGACATTTTTCTAAAGATACACAAATTATCCAACAGCACATGGAAAGATGCTCAACATCACTGATTATTAGGGAAATGCAAACCAAAATTACAATGAAACAGTTAACTCCCATTCTTTAGCATGGCTATTATGAAACACACAGAAAATATTAAGTGTTAAAGAAATAACAATAGTGTATTTCTTCCAGAAAAAAGGAGAACACACAAAATCTACTTTATGAAACAAGAAACACTCTGAAAATACAAAAAATAAAGAAAACTACAGACTATATATCCTTCATGAATACATATAGAGTACTGAACATAATATTAGTAAATGAAATTCAGGAAAATACTAAAAAAATAGATAACCGAGTACAGTTTATCCTAGGATGTAATGCTGATTCAATTGAAAATTATTAACATATCACATTAACAAGTAAGGAACATAAATGGTATAGTAACATCAATATCATATAAAACAACTGAAGAATTCAACTTCCATTCATAAAAATAATTAGAAAAACAGGAATGGAGGGAAACTTTCAATCCTGATAAAAGGGCAGCTATATAAAATATACAGCTAACGTTATTCTTAACAGTGAAATATTGATGCATTTTTCTCCCTAAAACAAGGATGTCTGCTCTAGCTACGTCTATTCAATTATTGTACAGAACTGGGTAGAACTGGCAAAGGAAGAGACAAATGGAACAAAACTGAGAACCCAGAAATAGATTTGTACAAATACATCAAACTGGGGGACCTGGCTGGCTCAGTTACTAGAGCCTGCAACTCTTCATCTCATGGTTTGAGTTCAATTACTAAAACAGTTCTGTGTTTGAGAAGATTGAATATTCTCCCATTACAGAGTAACTGATAATCACACTGGGTGTTGAGATTACTTAAAGAAACAAGCATGTCTAAATGATATTTGACAAAGGTGGAAAAGTAATCTAAAATGGGCAAGACGAAAAGACTGCCTTTCACTAAAATGTACTAGAACTGGGCATACACACTAACAAAAACAAAAAGTAAAAAACCCCTGGAATCTATGTCTCACAACTAAACAAAGCTAGCTCAAAATGGATCATACTTAACTGCAAAATTATAAAACTTCCCAAAAAAAGAATGTAGGAAACATTCTTTGGGGGTCTACAGACAGGCAACAAGTTCTTAGTTTTGACACCAAAAGAGTGACACATACAGGAAATAAATAAGCTAGACTCATCAAAATTAAGACCTTTGTTGGCCAAAGGTCCTATTAACAGAATGAAAACACAACCTAAAGACCAGAACCACATATCTAACAAACAACTAGTAACTGGAATACATAGAACTCTATAAATTGAATAATTAAAAAATAGACAACTCCCTTAGAAAATAAGCAAAAGGCATGAACAGGCATTTCACTGTATCATGGCAAATATGCACATGAAAGATGTGTAACATAGCAATTAGCCCAAATATAAACTGAAACCATGAAGAAAGTTCACTGCACACCTTTAGAATTAAAAATAAATAAATAAATACACCAAAATCTGGGAAGGATATGAAAAGAAGGAATTATTCATAACTGTGGATGGGAATGTGAAATATTACAGTCACTCTGGAAAACAGTTTGGCAGCTTCTTAAAAGCCTAAAAATACTGTCAACAAAATACAAATAAATCCAGCAATACACAAAGAATTTGTACAAATTAAAGAATTATATATAAAGTAATTATACATCACAATAAGTGGAATTTATTCCTAAAGTGGAAGACTATCTGAACATAGAAATATCAATCAATGCAACAGAGAACAAAAAGTCTGTAACACTGAATAGACCCAGTGAATGCAACTGACAAAGTCCAACACCCTTTCTTAACTAAAATACTCAATAAATATGGAAAAGGAGGGAATTTCTTAAATCCAATAAAGGGCATCTACAAAAACCCAACAACTGACATCATAATTAATGATGAAACAAAGTTTTCCACTCAAGACTGATAATACCCACTTTGAACATATCCTTCAATAGTTTGCTGTAAGTTTTAGTCAGGGCCATTAAGGCGAAGTGGAAAAAAAAAAGGGTAATGACATTAAGAAGTAAAACTATCTTTATCTGCAAATCATATGATCTTGTACATGGGATACCATTAAAAAAAATATACATACAAGTAACAAATATAATAGTTTTAGGATACAAAATGAATATTAATAAATTGTTAGATATATTAGGTATGTTTTACTATATATTAGGTAAGAACAACCCCCAAATAAAGAAAACAGTTACACTCACAATAGTATCAAAAACCACACCCTACTTTGGTATAAATTTACCAAAAATACAATAAATACAAGGGGAAAAAAAACCCCACTGCTGAAGTTAAAGGGTACCTAAATAAATGGAACGACATCTCTAAATAAATTGAAGGATATTTCAGATTCAAGGACTGAAAGACTAATACTGTTGGGATAATAATATAATATAATCTACAAATACCCCACAATCTCGTATCAAAATCTCACTTCTTTGCAGATATTGACAATCACATTCTAAAATTTGTTAGCAGAGTCAAAAGACTTCAAACATCCAAAGCAATCTTAAAAGGCAATAGTGAAGGACTCATACTTCTTTTTTTAACTTTTTTATTAAAAAAAGATTTTTTTAATGTTTATTTATTTTTGAGAGACAGGGAGAGACAGTATGAGCAGGGGAGGGACAGAGAGAGAGAGAAAGACACAGAATCTGAAGAGGCTCCAGGCTCTGAGCTGTCAGCACATATCCCAACGTGGGGCTCGAACTCACAAACCATGAGATAATGACCTGAGCCGAAGCTGGACGCTTAACTGACTGAGCCACCCAGGTTCCCCAAAGGACTCCTACTTCTTAACTAGAAAATCATTTGTAAAAGTTATAGCAATCAATGCAAAGTAGTACTGACATAATCACATACAGATTAACAGACCAGATGATGTCAGGACAGCTGCATAAAAAGAACTAATTAATTATTAATAATGTGTGCAATTTTTGAGGGAGGGGGATAGAGAGAGAGCAAGAGACCATGCACAGGTAAGTACTGGGGAGGGGCAGAGAGACAAAGGGAGAGAATCTCATGCGACCCCTAGCCCCCGTCCCCCTGGCCACGTGGGCCTTGATTCCCCCAAACGGTAAGATCATGATCTGAGTCAAAATCAAGAGTTAGGAACTTAACTGACTGAGCCACCTGAGCATCCCAAGAATAGTCTTTTTATAATTTTCTTTAATGTTTATTTATTTTGAGAGACAAAGAGACAGAGCACGAACAGGGGAGAGGCAGACAGAGACAAAGACACAGAATCTAAGGCAGGCTCCAGGCTCTCAGCTGTCCAGCCCAGAGCCCAATGTGGGGCTCAAACTCATGAACCGTGAGATGATGATCTAGGCTGAAGTCAGATGTTCAACCGACTGAGCCAAACAGGCACCCCAAGAGTAGTCTTTTAGACAAATGTTGCTGGGACAACTAAACATCATAAAAAAGAATGAACTCGAACTCTACATCACAACACTGCAAAAAAGTAATACAAAATGAAATGTAGATCTAAGTATGAACTTATATGGTTACACCTAAACTGTACTTGTAAGTATGCATTTATACTAGGAAGAAGACATTAAAAATAAAAACCTCTGAGATTGTCAATTAGGCAAGGATTTCTAAAATAGGAAACAATGCATAAGTGATCAATAAAATGAGTAAATACATAACTGGACTTTACAAAGTTAAAAACTTTTGCCAGAGGGGCGCCTGGGTGGCTCAGTCGGTTAAGCATCTGACTTCAGCTCAGGTCACGATCTCATGGTCCATGACTTCAAGCCCCGCGTCGGGCTCTGGGCTGATGGCTCAGAGCCTGGAGCATGCTTCCGATTCTGTGTCTCCCTCTCTCTCTGCCCCTCCCCCGTTCATGCTCTGTCTCTGTCTGTCTCAAAAATAAATAAACGTTAAAAAAATTAAAACAAAAAAACAAAAAAAACAAAACAACTTTTGCCAGAATAGACATGTCTTTGACAGAAAGCAGGCTGATTTCTAGGGTGCAGCAAGGAAGGGTTAAGAAGAGAAATAACTGAAGTGATGAAGGTGTTTTGGAACTTCATAAAAGTAGTGGTTGCACAACACTGAATGTACTAAAAAATTACTAACTTTAGTTTTAAATTTTGTTTTTAAGTTTTATGTATGTATGTATGTATGTATGTATGTATGTATGTGTGTATTTACTTTGAGACTTAGGCAGAGAGGGCAAGAGGTGGAACGGCAGAGAGGGAAGGAAAGAGAGAATCCCAAAAAGGCTCCAAACTGTTAGCATAGACCCTGATGTGGGGGCTCAAACTAATGAACCGTGAGATCATAGCTTGAGGTGAAACCAACAGTCAGACAGACACTTAACAGTCTCATTAATACAACATTGAGGGGAAGTGCTATGTATTCTCTTGTATTCAGTGGTTACTAGAATGTAAGAAACTGTTAGCCACCTAAATATCCAATAATTAGAGCAAAGAATAACTGTTAATGGAATTATACAACTTAGAATGATAAATATGGGAAAAGATAAAATGACAAACAAATATGGGACTTCTAGGAAGACAAATTGAAGGCTTCCTTCTAAACTGTTCTATACGCTACAAAATTCCCTCTGAAAATGATGAAAGGAATACAAAAACTGCTCATGATTTAGGAAAATGATTATAACCATGTATGTGACAAAAACAAAGTAGACAACGGGAGCAGAATCAAAGAGGATTAAAATACATCAACCAGTTATACAGTCAGGAAAATAACAAAGTGCTAATAAAACTGTAAGAAATTATTTTTAGTCCCTATAGGCAATGACTGAGCAATCAGATGTACAAAAAACTTAGGAATGAGTAAAAAAGAGGAGAAATCAAATAGGGAAAATAAGCAGGTAAAAGATAGGAGTAACCAGTCACCACAAAAAGAAGACACATAGTTCAAAAACCTGTTTTTTTAAAAAAAATTCAATCTCATAAAAGACTAAAAAGAACACTAACACAAAAACAATTTCAAACTCATGAGATGTGAAAAATTCTGACAAAAAATGCTGGTAAGGAATGTATATTAGTACAAATGCTCTGGTAGATGAAGACTTAAAAGGAACTGAAATACTTATAGACCACCAATTGAGCAATAACACAAGGAAATACAACTAAGAATAAGTATTTAGAGAAAGCCAGGATCATTCAGTTACAACCTTTAAAAAAAATGTTAAGTCACTTACACTTTATGCTTTCTTTCAGTGGTTTTAGTAAGACATTTCGCTTTTTAGTAAAAGGCCTTTCAAGACACAATAAATTATACCATACTACATCTTAAAATACAATGCCTTTAACTGAACAACAGGTATTCAGCAAACACCTGGTAAGCTAAAGGAGTATGAAAAGATGACGGAATTTTTATTATGATTATAGTTATAGAATCTTGAGAATATTAGAATTAAAAAGAGGAAAAACTGATACCCCTCCATCTTTCTGTCATTATGGCTTTTATAGATATATCACCATTTCAGAAGTGATCTCAGAATTTAACTTTTATTTATTTTATTTTTACCTTTTTAAAGGTTTTATTTATTTAAGTACTTTCTACACCCAATGTAGGGCTGAAACTCACAATCCTGAGATTAAGAGTCACATGCTCCACCAATGAACATGTATCCTGGTGTATGTATAGTGTATTTCTCCAGGATACACTACAGAAATACAACAGTTGTGTCATGGGACACAAGAATACACACATAACAGATAATGTCAAACTGCTTTTTCTCATTGGTTGTAGCAACTAAAGTTGCCAGGAACAATGCAAATTATTTTTAGCAAGAAATCCTGGGGTTCTAATGCCTATGGTTACTTGAATACTCATTTATAAATAATAACATATAATTTTTTATTTCTGATCTACAAATTCTCCAACCAACTTTACCAACCACAGAGAATGAACACAAAAAAGTGCCCCATTAGATAAATGAAGACAGGTAATAGAGATTCTTGGGAGTTCTTTCTGAATCTCACTTCTAGGTCTTTACACGTTATCCTAGAGAACTCTTTGCAGTTAGTGTATCATTTTAGTCTTCACATTTGTTAAAAATGTCTATTTATTATAACACTCCTCTGCAATTCCACCTTATTTAACTTAAAGCAAAAATAAAAGTTGCCAGAGAAAGTTAAAGAAACTGAAATAAACTGAGCAAAAAAGAGCACTATTCTGTAATGGAAATCAGAAATACAATAAAAACTACTGTTAAATTCTGACCAGAATATGAAACAAAGACCAATTTTTCTTCATGAAAGATTGTTTGGTGAAATTTGTTAGTAAGTAATGTTGATTGGGTAAACTCAAATATATCTAATTAATTCAAGTTTACTTAAAATGAAGTGGTACTATTTTACTACTTGAATTACTACCTTAAAGCAATCAAAAAGATGATCAAGTTGTTCAGGAGAAAAATCCCAAGCCAATTTTGCCAGCAGATCATGTACATTCTTCACAATAGCTTCATGTTTCCCTGCCTGTTGAAAAACAAATATGAAATACATAAAAGTAAAACATAAAGAATCAGCAGTAGAGTTAGGTTTAAATAAAGATGTGAACTAAGTAGCTTTACTGAGTCTACTTGCATTAATAAAATATTCCCACATGGTTCATCTGAGGTTATGGAGAATTCTTTTTTTTACTTGGGGGGAAAACCCCCCCCCCTTTTTTTGAGATACATTTTTATTTATTTATTTATTTATTTATTTATTTATTTATTTATTTATTTATTTATTAAACATTAAAAAAAAATTTTTTTTTTTAACATTTATTTATTTTTGAGACAGAGAGAGTCAGAGCATGAACAGGGGAGGGTCAGAGAGAGAGGGAGACACAGAATCCGAAACAGGCTCCAGGCTCTGAGCTGTCAGCACAGAGCCCGATGCAGGGCTTGAACTCACGGACTGTGAGATCATGACCTGAGCTGAAGTCGGACACTTAACCGACTGAGCCACCCAGGCGCCCCCGTTTTTATTTATTTTTGAGAGACAGAGAGAGAGAGCATGAGCAGGGGAGAGGCAGAGAGAGACAGACAGAAACACAGAACCTGAAGCAGATTCCAGGCTCTGAGTTGTCCACACAGAGCCTGACCCGGGGCTCAAACCTGTGAACCACAGGATCATGACCTGAGTTGAAGTTGGCTGCTCAACCAACTAAGCCACCCAGGCGCCCCGAGGTTATGGTAATATTTTAAATGCTGAAGAGGGGCCAGTTACATTCATTTTATACTCAATTTCTTGGTATTAATGATAATGCACTTCCAGAATTCAAATGAAAATTTATTACAGGTATTTTCAAAAAAAATGAAGAGGAAATATGTCAAAATAGCGAATCATCTCAAAACAGAGGACTGAAGTGCTCAATGACGGAAGACAGTATTTTGTTAGTTTCTCTTTAAAAAAGGGTAGACTGGGCAGGACTTTGTAATCTAGACGTTAATAACACTCCCCAGTTTATTCATGCAAAAAATAAATAATATATTCCTGTAACATTTGTTTCCTCACACAATTTGCAAGAAAAAACAAATTTACTATTGATTTGAAAATCAAATTTATTCTTGTAAGTACATAATATATACAATTGTAAAATTTATGATCTATACCATTAACAAAGGGGATCAAGATCAGGGAGGTTTTGTTTTGTTAAGTTTATTTACTTATTTTGACAGAAAGAGAGAGAAAGTGCCTGTGAGCAGCAGAAAAGAGAGGGAGACAGAGAATCTTGCAAGACATAGAGCTTGAACTCACAAACCATGAGATCATGACCTGAGTTGAAATCAAGAGTCAGATGCTTAAGCAACTGAGTCACCCAGTCACCCTGGAAAACTACAGTTAAACTCCAAAAAGTCAAGTAATACAAATTCACATCACAATATATAATTACTACCAATGATTATTTAACTTTTAATATCTTCTTTTTTTTAATTTTTAAAGGTATTTATTTAGAGAGAGACAGAGACAGCAGCAGCGGGGTGGGGGGGGGTAAAGAGAGAAAGAGAGAGAGAGAGAGAGAGAGAGAGAGAGAGAGAGGAGAGAAAGAGAATCCTAAGCAGGCTCTGCACCGCCAGCACAGAGCCCAACACAGGGCTCAAACTCATGAAATTATGACTTGGGGGATCATAACCTGAGCCCAGAGAGTTGGACATTTAACTGAGCCACCCAGGAGCCCACTTTCTTATCAAATAGCTACCATCTTAAATTCCTTACCTGTGCTGTCCAGATATTATCAAGATCCTGCAATGTCAGAGCTTTTTCTTTAATCACAAAACGAAGAATCTTTTCTAGCTTTTCCACATACTGAGGCTGATGAAGACTATCTCGTAGGACTATGGATAAGATATTGTTCTGCTGTATCCACTCCTAAATGTAATACAAAAATTTGTTTCAAAGCAGAACTAAAAATTAGAGTGGGCAACTTAGGGCCAAAAGGTAAAAACTTCCAGTTGTAAGGTAAATAAGTAATGGGAATATAGTGTACATGACATCAATAGTTAAGCTGCTGTGATACAGACAGTACATTCTAAAGGTCTCAATGGGATAAAAATAAAAAAAAAACTTATATGAGAGATACATGTTAACTAAATTTATTGTACTAATCATTGACAACACAGGTTTGAAATGTGTTGAGTCCACCTATAAACGGATTTTTGAAATAAATACACTATTGTATAAATATATTTTCTTCTCCTTACGATTTTCTTAATTTTTTTTGGATAACTTTATTTTAAGAATATGTATTATTTACATAAAATACTCAATTGACTTGTGTCATAAATAAGGCTTCTAGTCAATAGAAGGCTTTCAGTAGGTAAGCTTTTGGTGTTTCAAGTTATATAAGGATTTCCAACTGTGCTGGGGGTCAATGTCCACAATCCTTGGTTATGCTGTATACTTAAATTTATATAGATATATGTATCAATTACACCTCAAAATCCGGAGGGAAAAAAAAAACTAGTTCAGATTCTGAATTAACATTATTGTTAATTAATGTTAGAAGCCTAACATTAATTAGAAGCCTAAATCGTGTTTATGTTTACAAATCATAACATACTAATGTAATGTGTTTAAATATTTTAGTTCAGAACTATTCAATATTACAGTATTAGAATCCAAATTTGCACGCAAATGCTCACATATACACTAAATTTAAAACTTATAAATCACAAATGTAATGTGCTTATTGTTGTTTTTAATGAAAATTACTATTAAACATAGTTGTACTGAATTTTTTTTTCCACATTCAGGAATGGCCCCATTAAAATGTACCATAGCACATTTCTTACACTATCTGTGAAGAATAATTAGTGTCATATTTTTGGTGGGAGAAAAATCATTAGAAATGCCACAGTGATGACAAAGTGCTTCAAAAGTTTCTTAACACTCTCCTATTCTGTACCTTTCAAGGACTTGTAATAATTCACAACTAGTGAATTAAGTAGTTATTATGCTGGCATTTCATAGAGCAGACACATTGTATAGTTGATACCTGACTCCTAACACTATGTCAGAACACCTGGGTCTAGGTTGCATACCATTTGACAATAACAAAGAGTCCTCAAAGACCTTTTACCACATTTTGATCATTTTCACTATTAAACCAAAGACTCCTTTAAGGTGGAGATCATTCTTCACAGATATATTCCCAGTACTGGCAAACATATACACTCAAAATATGTTACCAAGCAAGTAACTTACAAGGCCTACTACTATTCATTTTAACACCAAAATATATAGAAGTACCTCTGGTATACTGTTTCAATGTTAAAATTATAGATGTAAACAATTTTAAAAAATAAGTTTTAAAAATCATGATAAAACATTAATTCAGATTTTACTGCTTTAATTATAATCACCACTTTAGAACTTCAAAACTGAACTGGCAAGTTACCATGCCAATTCATTCACTAGATTCCAGATCTACCTATCCCCTCTAATGATCACCTTAACTGTATGTTATTTCAGCCAACCCACTGAATTATAACTGCATCATGAGCAACTATTTGCAACAATGATAAACTTACCAAAGACACAATAAGTTAACCTATAAATTTCTAAGTAACAGATTGTTTGCTATTACCATTATAAGAACAGTTTTAGAATAGTTATATATCAATCTCCCAATTTCAGAATTATTTTTGTTATATTGCTTCTAACACTAATTGGTGCCAATCCAGTTTTCCTTAAGCAGATTCTTATTCATAAAAGAATCAAAGGGGCTTACTGCCATTCGTTCAGCTGTCAGCCACTCTTCCTCTTCAGGATTTCCGTGACGATGAGTATAATATGATACACTAGATATCACTTTGTTAATTTCATTCAATGCATTCATCTTTCCATTAAAAGAAGAAATCTGCAACAATCTGCAAGAGAAACTTTGATTAAGTGTAAAAAAAAAAAGTCAGGAAAATATTTAAAGATGGAAGTATCTTACCTGAGTATCATTTTCAACCTAAAAATTTCTAAATTTTTTACAGTTTCTCCTTGTCCTGGAATCCTTGAAGCTAAATTCTTCAGAGATTTAATAATCATGGAAAGGGCATCATTTTTTGTTTCATTCTTTGCTTCTTTTTTCAGTTCTTCGTCAGTTAAATTTTCTAAAAACTGTGGAACTATTTCTATAACTGGAATAAAGTATTTCTTCACTGTATGTTGACTAAGAAACTCATAGCATTGTCCAAATGGTCTAAAAAAAGAAAAAGACAAAATTTCTGTTAATATCTCTATTTTACCAAAACGGAATTTCCAAAGTTTTAAACATCACATTAGCAATTTAACATAAGAAAGCAGACTAGAAAAGTAACATTTCATGATTTTCAAGGTAACAAAATTAAGTCTATTGTTTTTAAAAATTGTTAATGTTTATTTATTTTGAGACAGAAAGCACAAATGGGGAGGGGAAGAGGAGGAGGGAGAAAGAGACAGAAAATCCCAAGCAGGCTCTGCACTGTCAGCGCAGATCTCCACTTGGGCTCTATCTCACGACTGTAAGATCATGACCAGAGCGAGATCAAGAGTTCAACACTAAAATGACTAAGCCAGCCAGGTACCCCCTAAATATTAAATTTAAAATATAACTTACTTAATAAGGGCTGCAATTATTTGAACGCTTAATGCTGATCCATTAATAAAACGATCATGCAAAATCTGGAAACCATTTAAAGTGCCAAATTTATTGATGAGATCCACTAGCCAACCCTGCAACACAGTTAATGCTGGGAGTTAATTTTTCCCTGTAATAAAAATCTTAGAAGTTATACCTGAAATATAGATTTCATATAAATTAGAACAAGCGCAATAAAATAATCACACAAAATTATTTTTCAAAAGAACTAAAACTATCTGTAACATATAGTCATTTACTATTTAGGGAGACAGAAGATTTCTTCTATAGTATTTTGTTCTTTGTATCCCTGAGTCAAAATCAGCACAGGTTGCAGCTACAGAGTACAGAATGGCACAGTTGTTATTTATTCATGTCCCAAATATCTGGTGAACAGGAATCAGGCAAAGGTTGTGTACCTAACTAAAAAATTCTTATATGTAAGAATGTAAAATAAACTTAAAGGTTGTGTAAATATAAAAATCAAATGTATAAACAAATGCACAAAATCTTTAAGTCTTACCTTAAGACTAAAAAGCCAACTTTTAGGAAAAAAACAAACCAAAACCAAAAATAGAAAACAGATTAGAGATAGAAATGAGTTCTACATGTAAAAACAAAAAAAATTATTCAAGATACACAGGAAATGCTAAGTAATAGGAAACTGTTATAAGAAGAATACACTGGTATACACCAAATGCTAAATTTGATACGGGAGCCTAAAATTTTAAAACCTCCAGTAAACAATTATTTAATTACTGAATAAAATCAGTATAATATTTTCTGACCTTTACATTTCATTTAAAAAATGTTATGTTAAAAAATGTTAAACTGGGGAGTGATTTAAGCAAGATGTCAAATTAAGAAGCTTAAAAATCGTTTTATTGTGAAATAACTATTTCCAGCGTCAAAAATTTATAAGAACCAAACAAGCACTGAATCAAAAACAGTCAGCAAGGCTCAGTCGGTTGAGCATCCGACTTCAGCTCAGGTCATGATCTCACGGTCTGTGAGTTTGAGCCCCGCATTGGGTTCTGTGCTGTCAGTTCAGAGCCTGGAGCCTGCTTCAGATTCTGTGTCTCCCTCTCTCTCTGGCCCTCCCCTGCTCATGCTCTGTCTCTCTCTGTCAAAAATAAATACACATTTAAAAAAAAAAAGTTTTATTGTTTTCACTGAAAACAAAAGTTTTACTATTTTCACTGAAGTAGTTAGGCAATTCCATTGTGTTTTTACTTACCGATGCCTAACTTGCCAAAAGCAGCACATTTTAGAGTCTTATCCTCAATTCCCTTACATGAACTGAAGATGACTAAATCTGTACCATTATAATCTATTTCTGAGATGCCTGAGACACTAGTCTGTGTCACTGATTTTGCAGGTTAGAAAAACAAAAGTAGTTTGGAACTCAGGCTAGGGAAAAGCCATGGAAAGGAGCAGGCATAGTTCATGAAAATGGCAAAGAAGAAATAGGTTACAAGACTCCCAAGGCAAATTACTGATTGAGAAATACAATGCGAACTCCTAAAACTCCCACAAGCAAGGGTGAGATACTTTAGGGAATGAAGGCATTTAAAAGCAATTGTGTACAAAGAGGAATAAGAATGGGAAAAAGCAGGTGAAGACACATGCCCAGAAAAGGCTCATTAATGAAAGTCTTCCCTTCCAAGTAATCACTCTGCAAAGCCTAAGAGCACCAGGTGACTTTTCAAATAAAACTTCCAGAAACCATCCAAGGAGAAGCAGACACTGAACTTACTTGACAAAACCTTAAAATTGCCTAAATGTGCTTAACGTGTTAAAGAAGACACACAAAAATAAAAGAAACAAGGAATATGTATATGAACAAAATGAGAATACCAAAAAGAGATAGAACTTGTAAAAATGAATCAAAAGGGATATTATGGAGATGAAAATATAAAAACTTAAAATGAAAAAATTCATTAAACTGTTCAACAACAGACTCAAACAGGCAGAATAAAGTAACAACTTGAAGACAGATCAGGTCTAAGGAATAAAAGAACAAAAAACAAACGAAAACCAAACCAAACCACACTAAAAAAACAGTGAACAGTGACTAGGGGGTTTAACATCATCAACTGTGAAAAGTGACACTACGGGAATCAGAAAAGAGCAGAAAGCTTATGAAGAAATGATGGCCCAAACTTCCCAAATCTAAATATATAAGCTCCATACACTGTAAAGAGGATAAACCCAAAGAGACTCACACCAAGACAGATTAAAATCAAACTAAAATCAAATACATGGAAAGAATCTTACAAAGAACAATAAAGCAATGATTCTTCACACCCAGAAGATCCTGATTACACCCAGAAGTAATCAGTTGATTACTCAGAAGAAACACACAGGCCAGATGAATATTATTTATATTGTTAAAAGAAAAACTGTCAAGTGAGAACTCTATTTGGTAAAACATTTCTTCAAAAATGAGGAAGAAATCAAGACATTCTCAGAGAATAGCTGACAAAGTCTATTACCATTAGACCTGCTCGAACAGAAATGCTAAATAGAATATGAAGTTGAAAGGATGCTTGACAGTGACTCAGTGTTCAAGGTAACATATACAAAGCATGTAAAAGGTAAATAAATGGACCAACTTAACCAGTTTCATTCTGATTTTGGCACATAACTTCATTTTTTTAATCCCTTGCAAAATTTTTAAAAGGAAAAATATGAATAAAAATTATAAAGATGTAAACATACGAAGAAGTAATTTATGACATCAATAACATAAACAACGAAGTGGCGGAGCTATAAAGTAATAGTTTCTGTATGCAACTAACTTAAGTTGGTATCACATTAGACCAAACTCTTTTAACCCTAGAATGTTACACTTAACCCCTATTGTAACTAGAGTGAACACTTACACCCAAAACAGAATGAGAAAGGAATGAAAACATGTCAGTACAAAAAAAATCAACGTAATAAATGAAAGTAAGAAAGAAACTGATACACCAAAAATTATTAAAATATATCAAAAACTGTAAGATATATAAAAAACAAGTAACAAAATGGTACTAGCACATAAATGTAACAACACTGAATGTAAAAAGACAGACTTTTTTTAGTTAAGCCTCCAACTCCAGCTCAGGTCATGATCTCATGGTCTGTGAGTTTGAGTCCTGTGTCCAGCTCTGTCTTAACACCTCAGAGCCTGGAACCTGCTTCGGATTCTGTGTCTCCCTCTCTCAAAAATAACTAAACATTATAAAAAAATTTAAAAAGACAGACCTTCCAATCTGGGCATATAGATCAGCAGAACGGATGGGAAACCAGAATCCAATGACACATTGTCTTCTAACAGAGTTACTTTAGATCTGAGGATATGTATAGCTTAAGGAGAAAGATGGAAAAATAATTCGATGCAAATAGTAACCCAAAGAGAAAAGTCTACAAACTCAACTGTACAAAACTTGATAACAAGAGTCAATTAACCAGGAAGATAGAACTTCAGGGTTCATAAATATATGAAACAACTACTGACATTGGAGACAATAGTTCTACAGCACTACCTAGAAATTTCAATACAGCATTTTCAGTAACAGAAAAACTAAAGAGAAGAAAATAAGCAAAAAGCAGTCTTACATGACAATACAGAACCAAACCTTTCAGACATATAGAACGTTGTAAACAAGAGCAGAATACATATTCTTTATAAGAATACATTCTGCAGAAGCAAGTCTTTAAATAACAGTAAAATCATACAAAACATCTTTTCAGAACACAATGGAATGGAATTAGAAATCAGTAATAGAAGACTATCAGGAAAACCCACAAAATATGCAGAAAAAACCCAAAGTACTCTTTATCTAACTGATCAAATATGAATCCATGCCCAAAGGAAAATTTATACGTTCAAACCTGTTTTTAAAAAACAGCTTTGAAGGCAACAATGTAACTTTACATTTTAAAAGGAACTAGATGGGCACCTGTGTGGCTCAGTGCATAGAGAGCCCTTGATTTTGGCTCAGGTCATGATCCCAGGATCATGGGACCAAGCCTTGTGTTGGGCTTTGCATTAAGTGTGTGGCCTGCTTCAGATTCTCTCCATCTCTCTCTCTCTATCCTGCTGTGGTCCTCTCCCCTATTTTGCACACACACACACACACACACACACACACACACACTCAAAAACAAAAACAAAAACAAAACCTGAAAAAGAAAAAAGTAAAAGAGAAATAGAGGGGAAAAAAAATCAACCAAAATTGTTTCCTGGAAAAAGAAATAAAAAAGCTGATAAGCTTTTGGACAGGTTAACTAAGTTGAAAAAAAAAAGACTCAATCAAAATCAGAAACCAGAGAGAACTGACTATAGATTTAACAAAGAATAAAAGAAATTAGAAAGCACTATGATTAACTGTATTGAAAGTACTATATGTGTCAATAAAAGGTGGCATAGATAAAATGGACAAATTTCTAGAACACACACCATATACCACAGCTGATCAGGAGAAATAATTTGAACAGGCTTATAATTAGGGAAGAGACTGAATGAGGAATCAACCACCTTCCAACAAAGAAAATGAGGGACCAAACAGTGTCATTGAAAAAAATCTAACAAGCATTAAAGAGTTATCACCAATCTCCTGAAGTTTTTCCAAAAAAACTGAAGAGGAAGGAATATACTCAAACTCATTTTAAGAGACCAGGATTACTGTGATATCAGAGCCCGACAAAGATTTTATTTAGAGATGAATCCTGCAAATACGGATATAAAACCACTCAATAATATACTAGCAACATGAATAAGTGGGATGTTCTTTCTTAGAATGCAAGGATGTCTTAATATACAAAATTAATGTAACACACATTAGCATAATGAAAGAAGAAACTCACATGATCTGAATTCATAAAGAAAAAGGACTAGGCAAATTCAATAATCTGTAACAATAAAAACACCAAAAAAACAAAAGAAAATTACCTCAAAATAAGAAAGGCTACATATGGAAAACCCATATCGAATATCAAACTAAATGATAAAATGAAAGCATTTCCTCCAAGACTAGGAACAAACAAGGATGCCTGCCTTGACCAAACCTGTTCAGCCAGGTACTAAAGTCCCAGCCATGAAAATCAGGCTAGAAAAAGAAATGAGCAGCATTAAAACGGAAAAATCATCTGTGTATCTACATATCTCACATTTCTTTACAGGGATTTTGTGTTGTTCTGTTATTTTTTATTTGTGTGTGTGCACTAATACCCAATAAAACTAAGTTTGTTTTCTGCTTCTAGTGCTATGTTCTTTCAACATGTTCAAATATTAATCAAAATGAATATAATAAGTTGTCTCTGAGAAAAAGCCATTAAAATGACATGTAAGTTACTGACACATGAGAATGAGCATGTACAAAACAGAGCTTCTCTCTATATAGCCAGGTCTAATACACTGCTTTTGGGTGATTTCTCAGCTCTGTTGATGGATCATTAGTTTTTAAATTTTTCTGCTGTGCTTCCCTGAAATTTGTTATAATTTGGGCAGACTGTATCTTCTCTGTAAAATGAATACAAACTGAAAAATTATTTACTGGACTCAAAAATCAGATGCTAATCAATACTAAGATTCTCTCATAAGAAATCAAATGTATTTTAAGAAATGACTAACAGCATGTTACAAAAAAAATTAAAATTCAAAAATCTGTTTATATCGCCTATACATAAATATATGCTATTAAATATACATCTAAGTGCAAAGTACAGTTCATGCCCTTGGCTTATAGCAGTTATATTCTCTAAAGTCATTCTGAACATTGAAGGAGCAAATACTGTATCCTGCTACTAGGGGAGATACAGAAAAATCTTCCAATATGAAGATATTCATTAACTGATCAATATATAACTTGTTTAGGCATGAATTATTGTGATGCTGGCCCCTGGCTCAATGAATCAACTATACATATTAAATAACGTGCTTTTTAAGCAAAAACCCATACAAAACAAAGTTATACACTGATCATTATGTTAAAGTAAGGTTCATTTCACAAGTTTTGTAACAAACACAAAAAAAGATTTAATTTTAAAAACCAACACACTTTTGGTGATCGAGGATCTGAGGAACGAGCAAATAGTTCATCTTCAGGCAACTGGGCATTTGTAGAAACGGATTCACACGGACGTGTACCATTGTAGATATGGAATTTGCAATGAGGATTTAAGGCCATGGCAAGAAGATCTAGAAGTGGAAACCAGTCCTGGGACAACTTGGTCACACAAAGCTCCACTAGACGATGAGTATTGTTAATAATACACCTCTGTCATATGAAAGGAGACAAGGACAAGAGAAGTTCATTTAAAAGAGATTTGTAATTTCAAGCACAGAAACATTCTAATCTTGTTATTAATGCTCACTTTCTCCATTTTCTATATTGGTCATCTGAATTCTGTGTAACTTCAACTAATACTGTGATCGAGCAGACAATAAAAATAAATCAGTAATTATTTACTTCATATTTGTAATGCATCTAATTTCAATAGCTATGTGAGAAAAGTTACAGATGAAGTAGGCACCATACGTTGTCCATTTCTACTCTGTGTGCACAAAGGAGCCATGCAAATTACCATTTTCTTTCTTTGGAATTTGTACTCTAGAGGCAGTAATTCTACACCCTAAACATTCAAAGTTATGTCAGTATCTAAGATTAGGAGATCTGTTATCTAAATATCAATTCAAAAATCAGGTATGTTATATTTTCCAAGCTGAAGTCCACAGACCATGTTTGTTTCATAACTCTTGATTGATTCTGTGTTATACACAAGAACCAGGTTACAGAATTCAATGAATCAAGTCAGGTGCGTATTATTTCACTTTCAAAATCTCTGGAACACAAAGGTATCTAAGAATCAATGGTAGCTTGCATTATTTTGCATTTGCTTGCACTGTCCTAGACTAAAGGTATTTACTGAGTACTCAAGTTTTCTGCAGTCAC
This sequence comes from Panthera leo, assembly GCF_018350215.1. Lineage (NCBI taxonomy): Eukaryota > Metazoa > Chordata > Mammalia > Carnivora > Felidae > Panthera > Panthera leo. Next base: position 7,494,936 of record NC_056697.1, read on the forward strand.
TCACTTAGAGACACTTCCAATTTAAGAACTGTTTAGATTTTGTTGGGACTTTTTTAATTACTAAAAAACTGTAGTTTGAATTCATACCAAAACCTTGTGAGAATACTGGCTTGTGGTTTAAATTTCCAGGTAAGATTTTCTTTTCTCACTCTACCAAAGTTAAAGCTTGTAAGGTTTCTTGCATGTCAATGAATTTATCAGCTGGGTCTCTTCTAAAATTATATCTGATACAGTGCTATCTATATTGGGAATCTTTTATTTGTCATCTTGGGTGTTTTTCTTTCTTAAAGGTATATAGAGCAGTCAACTCTTACAATCAATAACATGACACATTCGATGAAATGTAGGACCTGCATATGGTTATAGGTACTTGGGATTCCAGAAGAGCTTAAACCAAGATTTCATAACTCAAATCTCAAATTCATTCTAAAAGATAAGACTGTTCTTAAAGACCTTCAATTCTGTCAAATACATCAGCAGACTTGATATACTATTCACAGGACTGTTTTCCAGAGATAAATCTATAGGCATCACCATATAAATATGAGTCTCCAAAATATAAGACTCACATGAATTTCAAATTTCCAGCCACTCACTGCCTCATCCATAAGAATTTTAGTGAAAGATACTGTTAGACCATCTCGAAAAAAACGTTGGCATGCTTCACTTTTAACATCAAGACCTAAGAAGACATAAAAAAAATTGAATTTAACATAAAGAAAAAAACATTTCTCTAGCCAATTAGACCATTAAAGATAAACTGTTAAGTATTGATAGTTTCTCTCACAAACAGTACTGCAGCTTTTGAAATAAGACATGACTTGTCTCTGCAAGAGGGTAAAAGGTAACTTTTTTACAATGAAAAAGAAAAAAGGTTCAGAAAAATGAAATGCTATATTCAATTTTAAAAATACCAAGTTGTATAAATGCTATGTATGTGAAATCAAGTCATGTGATGATTAACTGAAAATGCTTCAAGACATGAAACTACATTTTAAACAAAAAAGTTACTGGGGAAATAGAGAATGAAAGCATTTCACATGGTTTTACTCACCGAAATTACAGTTCAAAACTTAAAAAAAAAAAAAAAAAGTAACCATTTAAAAATTTCATTTGGCTCTAAATTATCTGTTTAATACCAAATTTAACAAATGAATCCTGTATCATCTTCATAATTAATTAGTCCTTTCATCACTTCCAGGCATCTATGCATGTGTACTTCTTTTATTTCTTATGATTTAAAAAGTACCTTCAGTGCCAAAAAGAAAATTTGTAATACTTCATAAGAACTCAAACATTAAATCTGCACAGTTTGGTTTGGTTTAGATCATTTACACATTGGTAGATCATTTATACCTGGGACTTCCCTTAAAAAAAACTTAAATTTTGTGTTGCAAAAATAGGATCCCACAGAAAATGAATGGGGAGAGAAAAGCCTCTGCAACTGAATGGCAATGCTTTATTTAAACAAAGTAGCATTTCAATTTTTGTTCATTCTATACCTTTAGATTGATAACATGCCCAGTTCATAAGTCCTTCAATTAATGAACAAATGCACAAAACAAAAGAAACTTGAGTGTTGGTAAAATACTTTTATAGTTTGTAAAATTAAAAATGAAACATTCTTGGGGTGCCTGGGTGGCTGTCAATTAAGCAACCGACTTTGGTTCAGATCAGGATCTCATGATTTGTGAGTTCGAGCACCGCAATAGGCTCTGTGCTGACAGCTCAGGACACTGTGCTGGCAGTTCAGAGCCTGCAGCCTGCTTTAGATTCTGTGTCTCCCTCTCTCTTTGCCCCTTCCTGCTCATACTCTCTCTCTCAAAAATAAATGAACATTAAATTTTTTTTTTAAACGTGATGGACTCCAGTATGATACTTTTAATTTTGGGTAAATAGTGAAAAATACCAGATTATTTACTGGTTGCTTTAAAAAAAAAATTAGTAAAAGACCTCATTTCTCAAGATACTTTTTCCAAAAAATTTAGTTTTTAAAAAGTCAAAATACAATCTTGAGTTTTCACAACAAAATATTAATGAAATAGTAATTTTCATAAAAATATAAGATTAGTGTATCTTTTGGTTCACTGGCTGTTCAGTAAGTCACTCAAATAGTAAATTTAAATATGTTTTACTGAAATTACTTGCAAATTAACATTATTTCCCAATTATAAATGCCTTACATGCAAAAAAAGTCAACAGATAAATCTGAAATCTATGGTCATTTAGTATTTTTTAAACTGTGAAACACTCTTTAATGTATACTACTTCACACATCAGATTTTTAAAAAATTATTGTCTAGAAAATATTTTAATGTTTAATTAACAGTGCCTTTAAAAATATACAAGCAGATCCTGCACTTAGAAATGTTGATATATACACAAAATTCTGCATAAAATTTTAAAGAATTCAGAGGTCTTTAAAGACTGTCAAAGATACACAAAATCTTTGTTCTTAGCATACATATAAGCCCTAACAGAAAGTTTAGGAAGACAGTGTGGTCTAAGAATATATAGCAACTTTTTATAAAAGAGAAAAACAAAAGTCTCAAGAACAATATGCAAGTATCAATAATGCATTATGGAAAACATAATAATCTATGTACTCACCTTTTTTACTAAGATCAATAGCAGCTTCTAAAAGCACTTCTAATTCCCCTTTTGGCAAAACTGGAACCACCCATCGAGGCCTAAAAATTATTATGCAGTTTTAAAATGCCGTATTAGTTGGCCACAAATGAAATACCAAAGATAACTTACCTACAAAATTAATTTTACTATGAAAAAGTGAAAAATCTGACTACATTAAACACTCACCACAAACTGAAAGAAGAGATTGGCAAATTACCTGCTTTGTGAACTGAGATATCTACAGACACAATTTTTAAAAGCACTGTATACCCAGAGATATAGCAATGAAGGAGAATTCAATAAGTAACTTTCACAGCCCCCTAAAACTAAAATTAATCAATTATCAAGTAAATGTACACTCATTGTTAAAAGTCAGTAGCAAACTGTTCTTTTGAGGTTCATATACATTAAGAGAAGACAACACAACATCCCTTTTCTGTTGATCTTCACAAAGACAAAATAAATGGGGAGACAAATGGCTGATTTCTACTTCAATTCATCTCAACATGACATTTACCAACTTTTCCTGAAAACTGTATGACTTACAGAGCCTCTGAGCCTGTGTACCATACTAAGTACACTCCTGTATCAAAAGCAATATAGATGCCACCATACCCAGGCTAGGATTTTCCCTCAGTTACCTAGGAATACATTCCACTGACTAACTCTCTAATTCCTAGAAAGAACTGTATTCTGTCTGTCCCTAAGTCCTTTTCAGAAGGACAACAAAATCCCTGAATACTCTGTTTTAATAAAAAGATAGCCTATTACAAAAAATGTAATAGATACTTTTGTTATAGGTTATGCAAAAGCGATTTTTAAACATTTCCCTGTAACTTAAGATTTAATATTACTCAGCCCTCCAGTCCTAATTAGAAGGTCACTCTAATAAAAATCAACAACCACCAGACAAAACAAAATCTTTTACAATAATTTCTCTAAATAGAAAATGGACATAGAAAGAAGGTCATCGAGCAAGTCTAGTAGTCAAAATACCAAGGAGACATAACCTTTATAAATACTCAAAAGGAAATTCCCACCTACGGTTCTAGGCTAGAAACACATCCATTAAGATCACAAAGCATTATTAATTTAAAATCTTTTTTCATATCATCTTTTAATTTTTAAAAATTCACATAAATGCCTGCGTTAGCAATGAATTACAAACTATCTGGCAATGTCTAAAGCGTTAATTTTATTAGGGAAAGAGGAAAATTTCTTTTGTGACACTGCAATCCAGTCTTTTTTTCATTCTTTAGCAGTGGCAATGCTTAAAAATCTGGTTATCGGGCACCTGGTGGCTTAGTTGTTAAGAATTGGACTTCAGCTCAGGTCATGATCTCACAGTTCGTGAGTATGAGTCCCACAATGGTAGAGCTGGGGCCCTGCTTCAGGTAAAAAAACAACAAAAACAAACAAAAAACATAACCCCCCCTCCCCCCGCCCCAGGCGAGCCCCACTCCTCTCTCTCCCTCTGCCCCTTGTGGGATTCTCTCCCTCTTTCTGCTCCTCACTCACTTGCTCTCTCAAAAAAAAAATTTTTTTTTGGTTAACAAGGGGTGCCTGGGTAACTCAGTTGGGTAAGCGTCTCTCTCTTGATTTCAACTCAGGTCATGATCTCACAGTCCATGGGTCTGAGCCCCACAATGGCCTCTCTGCTGACAGCATGGAGCCTTGCTTGGGATTCTCTCTTTCTCCCTTTCTCTCTGCCTTCCCCCACGGTATGAGCTCTTGCTTGCTGTCTCTAAAAATAAACTTAAAACAACAAATAAACAAAAAAACCAACTCACCTGTTGATCATGTCATCCAACTTTGCGAGGTCAGTATGTGGAAATGCAGGTTCTTCATCTTCATGCTGTGGTGGAGCATCTCCCTGACCTTGTTCATCTGGAGGAGATGCCGGGGAATTCTCATTGGAGGAACTGGCCGATGAGGTCTGAAAAATTAAATACGCCAGACTTAAATTTCTATGACATTTGCATAACATTTAGCAATTATCTATAAATATTTAATACAACTGTGATCACACTTTTTTTTATAAACTGGTATTTTGCACACTTACTGTATTTTAAAGATTAAGAATTTTTGAAAAATTAATTGAGCATATAGCATTGTATGGATTGAGCAGACTAAAATTAGAGAACATTAGTTTCTGTAATGTTTACTGCTAATGAAACAGCTGTGATGAGTATTTTTTTTAAGTTTACTTTTTTATTTTTCAGAGAGATCAAGACGATGTGAGGGTCAGGGACGGGGGAGAGGGAGGAAGAATCCCAAGCAGGCCCCATACTCAGGGCTCAAATCAACGAACTATAAGGTTATGACCTGATTTGAAATCAAAAGTCAGACACCCAACCAACTAAGCCACCCAGGAGCCAAACTTTCTTAATTATATATCCTTGTGGAAATATCAGTGTAACTTCTGAGGTGACGCCATAGAAGTTATGCTTGTTTTCTTCCTCTCTTAGAACAATCTTTCTGGAAAAACCTAAGTGTCATGACTTGAAGACACTTAAGTAGCCCTTCGCAGAGGTCTATGTGGTGAGAAACTGAGGCATCCAATGAAAAGCCATGTGAGGGAGCCACTCTGGTCAAGCCTTCAGATGACTGTAATCCCAGCTGAGATGCTGACTACAACCACACAAAAAAAGTCAGAACCATGAGTTAAGCCATTCCCAAATTCTTAAGGCACATACACCATAAAAGACAAATATCCCAAATATTTCAGCATTTATATTAAAAGAACTAAAAATACAACTGAAAATCAAGACAAAAACACAGAACATAGCTACAAGCTACATAAAATATAGATGCTTAAACATAAGGACATAAAGCAGAAGAAAGTAAAAAGACAGGAGGAGACTTCTGGTTTCTGGTTCAGCATATAAACAGCTTTGAAGTTGTTACTCTTTCCTAACAAGTAAAAAACTGAATAAACTGAAGTAACAACTCTTCACAGATCTGATGGAGAATGAAGGTCCTAAGGAAACTGCTGCCTATAAAAACAGAAGAGCGTCTCAGGGACAAAGAGAGTAAAAAAATAACCAGCAGAAAACCATGACCAAAATCTCCATGGGAATAAGGATTGGGAGAGGAAAACTTATATTGCACTTGATTAATTGCTTGGAAGCAAAGAGTGAAAAGTCTGAGTTTAAAACCACAGAGGGCCTAGACTGAAGAGAACACTCAAAGTTTTGTGATTTTACCTGCAGAAATCCTATCAAATTGTCACAGTGAGGTTCACAGAGAATTCCATTTCCAGGAGAAGATGCAATGTAGCTATTATGAACGATGGTACAACATTCAGCTCTTCTTTAAAAAAAAAAACAACAAAAAAACAAACAAACAAAAAAAAACACCCTTGGGGTGCCTGGGTGGCTCAGTAGGTTAAGCATCTGACTTCAGCTCAGGTCATGATCTCACCATCTGTGAGTTCGAGCCCCGCACCCGGCTCTGTGCTGACAGCTCAGAGCCTGGAACCTGCTTCAGATTCTGTGTCTCCCTCTCTCTCTTGGCCTCTCCTCTGCTGACCCTCTGTCTGTCTCTCTCTCTCTCTCTCTCTAAAAAATAAACATTGGGTCGCCTGGATGGCTCAGTCGGTTAAGCATCCGACTTCAGCCCAGGTCATGATCTCACAGCTTGTGAGTTCGAGCCCCGCGTCAGGCTCTGTGCTGACAGCTCGGAGCCTGGAGCCTGCTTCAGATTCTGTCTCCCTCTCTCTCTGCCCCTTCCCTGCTCATGCTCATGCTCGGTCTCTCTCTCTCTCAAAAGTAAATAAAAACATTAAAAAAATTTTAATTAAAAAAAAAAAAAAAAAAAGCATACCCTCAAGAGAGGCTACTTTACGAGGTTCTAATCTTCTAGATTTTTATCAGAACCTAACCAACCTAGAAGGGAAATACCAAACTCCAGCCTGCTACAGACTTCCATGTGGGGAAGGGGAAACAAAATAAACAAAAACCCTGCAACATTTAGTGTTGAGAAAAAACAACCATCAGTCTAGAATTCCCTATACTTGAATATTATACTTCAAAGTAAAGAAGAAATTTCTCAGATAAAAATTGGGGGAATTTATTGCCTATCTTGCAAGAAATGTCAACATCTTCCAAGAGAAGGAAAACAGTCAGAAATCTGAGTATGTGTAAAGAAAAGTATTACAGCCAGGAGTAAGAGAAGATAAAATAAGGACCTTTATTCTAAATATATATATATATTAATGTATGTAACATATTAATATAATAAATATATGTATTATGTAAATATACATTTATATAAATATAATTATATATACATATAAACATATATATGTATATATATATATATGTTTCGAGAGAGAGAGAGAGAGAGACAGATGGGGGAGGGAGAATCCTAAGTACGCTCCTTGCTTAGTATATACATACATATGTATATATACACATATACATATGTGTATACACACACACACACACACACACACACACACACACACACACACATTTTTTTTTTTTAAAGAGAGAGAAAGAGAGATGGGGGAGGGAGAATCCTAAGTATGCTCCATGCTTAGCATGAAGCCCACTGTAGGCTTGGATCTCACAAGCCTGGGATCATGACCTGAGCTTGAAATCAAAAGTCGAAGCTTAAATCTCTGAAGCTCTTGCTCAACTGATTGAACCCCTCAGGTGCATCCTTCATATTCTTAATAGAATTAATATGCAACAATCTGTCCAAAAGCAACGATGTGTTCAATAAATGGGTAGGATAAAGGAGGAGAATGATACAAAGCAGCAGTGGGAGGAGTTAAACATAAATTGTGGTAAGGAATATGAATTTCCCATGAAGTTGTATAGGTTATTTGTAAGTGGATAGAATGTATTGCAAACTCTAAGGCAACCACTATAAAAGGACAAAAAAAAAAAAAAAAAGGTAGGGGGCAAACACGTGGCTCAGTCAGTTGAGCAACTGACATCAGTTCAGGTAATGATATCATAGTTCCTGAGTTCAAGCCCGTGGGGGTAGGGGGAGGAGGGGTTCAGCTCAGAGTCTGGAGCCTGGAGCCTGTTTCAGATTGTGTGTCTCCCTCTTTCTCTCTGTCCCTACCCCCCTCTCAAAAATAAATGAAAACATTAAAAATATATATTAAAAAAAGTATCATTTGTAAGATGTTACAAAAGCAGAGAAAAAGGAATTCTATAAAATGCTCACTCAAAACCACAAAAAGTAGAATCAAAGTTGAAGGCAAAAGAAGGAACCAAGGACAAGGGCAATAAAATTATCACTATTTTCAATATGCATACATCTTATAGGTTCAAACTTTTATTTCACTATAATTGATAACACTACTATTCTCACTTTTAAAAAGTAAAATGATCAAGTCCACAATCCCAAATAGACTTTAACCACCTCTCAAATACTAATAAAACAAGTAAATTAAATGACAAATGAATTCTATAATGAAATATATCGACTTTTTCTAAGTTCCCTTATATTCCAAATTACTATATGCTGGGCAACATATCAAGCCTCAATAAATTCCCAAACAGTGACATCACTGAGAACATACTGTCTATCCATAAAGGAATTAACCTATAAGCCAGTGACCAAATTGGAGAAAACCTCCAAGTGCTTGACTATGACACACTACATTTCTAAATATATTCTTCTTAAAAAATGTTTATTTTGAAAGAGCACATGCACAAGTGGGGGAGGGACATACAGAGAGGAAGAAAAGAAATTCCCCAGTAGGCTGTATGCTGTTCAGTGCACAGGGCTTGAACCCATGAACTGTGAGATCATGACCTGAGCTAAAATCAAGAGTCAGCTGCTTGAAGACTGAACTGTCCAGGCCCTCCTAAAAATATTCTTATGTAAAATATCACCACACAAATTTTAAAATATGTTAGCAGAAGGGTGCTAACTCAGTCAGTTGGGTGTCCAACTTAGGCTCAGGTCACAATCTCAAGGTCCATGAATTCAAGCCCCGCTTCAGACTCTGTGCTGACAGCTTAGAGCCTGGAGCCTGCTTCTGTTTCCGTGTTTCTCTCTTCCTTGGCCCTCCCCTGCTCACGCTAGGTCTCTCTCTGTCTCTCAAAAATAACTAAACATTAAAAAAAAATATGTTAGCAGAATGACAATAGATACAAATGCATTAAAAGCTGTGGTATATGATTTGATAGTCTAAAATGCACGTTTTAGAATACAACGAAACTGAAAGAAAAGTACTAAACAACTGTCTAAATTTCCACACCGAGAAACCAGAAAATACACAGCAGTGGAACCCAACAAAAGCAAAAGGAAAGAACTAATGAAGATTAAATAATAAAATTCCTAATGTAAAAAGAAACCCCATATTCCAAGCCAATACTTGCAAAACTTTGCAAAGTTGAATGAAACTAACCCCCTAGAAAAACTGAGGAAGGAAAGGAAATGCATATTACCACTTTCAGAAATAAAGAAGAATTAATGTTACATTAAGTCTTTAACAACTATTTTCTATTAATCAAATGGAAATACATTTCTGTTAACACAAATTCTTTCACAGAAAAGAAAAATTAATTACATCCATTATAGGCCAGCATTAAACTAGGTTGCTCAGTCAGTTGGGTGTCAACTGTTGATTCTGCCTCAGGTCATAATCCCAGGGGTTGTGGGACTGAGCCCCATGCTGGGCTCCATGCTCAGTGTGGAGCCTAAGATTCTCCCTCTCTCTCTCTTTGTCCCTTTCCCCTACTTACGTGCTCCCTCTCTTAAATGAAAAAACTAACTAAATAAAAATAAAATAAAATCTGAGTTGAGCCCTGTACATACACTATTTTACTTATCCACACTTTAAATATACAGACACTGGTAGTTCACAGATCTCTAATTTATATGTCCTCAGGGCCAGCAAGGTTATAAAAATGTAAGCAGGCCTTTGAGTTGTGAGGTTTTGTAGTGCAACTTTGACTTCTATTACTGGGGATAGGACATAAAGAGACATGGCTTTGTGATAAGTATTTGAATGATTAAGTAAACTAATGTCAACTGGCTTCAAGTGACAAAGCAGATTCCTATCTGAAATTGGTGGCTGACATTCAATGACAGCTAATTGTTGTAAAATGAGAGTGTGGGTCTAATGTGAAAAATCTGGAGAAGCCAAAAATCCAGATATTTATGTGAAATATTCTGATTTTTGAGTTGTTGGCAACCAATGAAAAAACATTTTAAACACTGTCAGCCAAAAAAAAAAAAAAAAAAGGCTTGGGGGTAAGCTGTGGACCCTGTGCTGCCATACATCCTCCAGGACAGTCACTAATGGGGTCATGGCTGTTGTGCCACTCAGGAATGCCAGAAGGTGCTGAAGATGTGCAGAGTTTGGGGAAAGTGACTTGAAGATGCAGGCTGGACAGTGTCCTCAGGTCTCTGACAGATACAGGGTATGGGTGGTTTGTACATGCTATAATAAACAGTTCACAATTTTAAAAAATAATTACTTCCCTAACTAACTAAAGATACGGAAATTAAGGCATAGGTATTTTGCTTAGCCACAGCTATAAGGTTAGTATGGCACAAAGATGGGATTCCAAAATAAAGAGCTGACTTGAGTCTATGCTTCTAACAGTTAGAAAACAACTAATTTAATGATTTTGTCATTAGAGACTTGTATTAAAAAATGGAAGGGACCTTACCTTCTTAACCATTTACAGTAGGTTTCTTATACGTCTCAGTGACTGTTCTTAAGCGTAACTTAAAATGAAAATGAGCTTCTAATGATTATAAATTATTCAGGACATCTGTCATTATTTTGTAATTCAGAACAACACAGCCTTAACACATCATATCCTACCTGATTATGTTGCAAGGGGGGCTGAGATTGTCCATCAGGGGCTTGGCCCTGGCTGTCAGTTCCTCCTACTGGAGAGCCACGAGTTGTGGCTGTCATACTTGACACAGAACAGATCTTTGCTATTTTCTCTGCTTTATATAGCAATTGTAACAGAAGAAATTATAGTCCAGTTAAAGGAGAATAAGTACCAGCATATGTCAGGCTTAAAAATGTCAAATTCAAGGACAGACCATCTTGCAGAGACCATTTCATAACCTAAAAACAGAAGAAAAAAAGGCATATTTGTTTTAAATATTAAAAAGGCAAATAATGAATCATTCCAATTTTATGGTGATGGTGGTAATATCACTCTCTATAGTCATTAACAGATGGCTATAAAAGACCGAAGTAAAATCTTTATTAATATTGTTATTCAACCTACTAAATTCCTACTGCACCTACCAGTAGTTCTAACACGAAAACGTAGAAAATATATTCTTAATATTATATATAGTAGCACTAGAAAAAAATACAAGATTTTTACTCATCATATATGACTTAATAAAGAATCAGAAAATGTCTATCAACTGCTCTCTTAAATACACTGAAATATACTAAAAAAAATAAGATGTAGACTACTTTTTAACAAATAAAATGAAAAACCAAGTTAGCAAATAGTAACAGTACTCCTTATTATACGCAGAATGAGAAAGTAGGTTAAAAAAAAGACCCCAAAACATACACATAAATGCACACACAATCCCTCCATAGGGTCAACTACTATACGATCACATTAAGTACGTTTTTCCCCAGCATATAAACATGCTTTATACAAACTAAACTTTTTTTTTTTTTTTTTTTAAGTTTATTTTGAGAAGAAGCAAGAGCACAAGCAGGGCAGGACGAGAGAGAGAGAGAGAGAGAGAGAGAGAGAGAGAGAGGGAGAGAGAGAGAGGGAGAGAGGAAAGGAGGAAGGGAGGAAGGGAGAGAGAGAGGGAGAGAGAGAGAGAGAGAGAGAGAGAGAGAGAGAGAGAGAATATGAATCTCAGGCAGGTTCCACACTGTCAGCCAAGAACCTGATGCAGGGCTTGAACTCAAGAATTGTGAGATCATGACCTCAGCTTTAATCAAGAGTCAGTTCCGACTGAGCCACCCAGATGCTCCTGAAGTAGATGATTTTTAAAACTTAGAGAAACTTCCTACTTTTTTATATTTGAGTCCCGCTGCTTACAAAACTATTTAAAAATCATTTTTTCATGCAACTTGAAAAAAATTTGACGTCTTCTTTTCATTGTTCACTACTTCAAGTTTGTTCTCTTCTCTTTTGTCCTTTTAATGGGCTCCTGATGCCAGTTTGTCCATAATCTTAATTCTCTGAATTTCTTTTTTTTCCTTAGTCTACAAATATGCCTAAATTCTTCTTATTAAAAGCCTATCAGTCCTTCTCCAGAAATTTCTTTTTTTTTTTTTTTAATTTTTTTTTTTTTTAATTTTTTTTTTAACGTTTTTTATTTATTTTTGGGACAGAGAGAGACAGAGCATGAACGGGGGAGGGGCAGAGAGAGAGGGAGACACAGAATCGGAAACAGGCTCCAGGCTCCGAGCCATCAGCCCAGAGCCTGACGCGGGGCTCGAACTCACAGACCGCGAGATCGTGAGATCGTGACCTGGCTGAAGTCGGTCGCTTAACCGACTGCGCCACCCAGGCGCCCCCTTCTCCAGAAATTTCTTGAAAGAATGTCTACGTTATTTCTTTTTCCTCATTTGATTCACGTTCAAAACTGCATTTGTCATGATGGTTTTAAAGGAGGTCCGTATATGGCATTGGAAATAAACCAGTTTCTCTCAAAACAAACATGCAAACCTCTCTTCCTAAATGTTTTCTGGGGGGAGGGTAATAGAGATTATGTATGATTCAGGATCAAGATTCTATTTATCCCTATAACTCTGCAGTTTGCAGTTTGTGACTTATATTCTATGAATTAGGAACCTGAGATTCTAAGAAGTTATTTGACCAAAGCACAGGTATGTTAAGTATGCCCTAGAACTAATCCCATCTCTTTGCAGGTAGGGAGGGATGGGTGGATATTATTTCTACTTAAATTTTTCTTCATAAGATTTTCCATTGCAAGTTGAATTCCTTTTGGTATGAGAATATTCGAAATAAAATATCCTAAAATTGTTTTCCTGTCATTTTGTGTCTGCTCATATCCTTATATCTGGAGATACACAGTTAAGTAACCAGCAAAAGGCCTAAGTCGTTTTCTTTTTCCTTCCTTTCCTTCCTCTCCTTCCTCTCCTCCCTCCCTCCCTCTCTTTCTTTCTTTCTCTGTTTCTTTCATGTTTAATTTATTTTTAAGAGAAAGGAGAGAGAGAGGAAGAGCAAGCAAGACTGGGGGAAGGGCAGAGAGGACGGGGATAGAGGATCCAAAGCAAGCCCAATGCCTCGGAGCTTGAACTTACGAACTGTGAGATCATAACCTGCCAATGTCGGCTGCTTGATCCAGGTGCTCTAAGTCATTTTCAACAAAAGGCTGTTATAAGAATAAGTGGAAAAAAACTGACAGTATAATCTCTGCTTTTTCTCAAACAAAGTATGTTTGTCCTATATCATAGAATGATCTTTTGCCTCTGAGAAAGCCTTACCTGGACAGTACTTTTTCTCTTCTCACAGTTCCAGTTCTCTGGGAGTTCTGGTCTTTTCCTGTTAACTACCCATTAATATGCTTCACTCTTAGCTATTCATTAGGGCTGAGCAAACTTCCATCATAGGGTATATCAAGTCTTAGCTTACAGACTTTACTCTATTGTTTCTGCCTTATCACTCACATCATCTCTGCCTCCACATAAAATTCTCCTTTCCTAAGCATGCTAGATTGATGGCTTCTGACACCTGTAAGCACTGAGATGGCTGGTCTTTTGGTAAATGAACAAGTAATATGTATGGAGCAAATACATTTCTAAAGTCAAACCTGAACTCAGATCTCAAAGTTACCATTTCCACTAAAATACCTGCCTATTTTAAAAGACAGAGAGAATAACCAATCTGTTTTTGGAAATGGAAATACCACCATACTCATAAACATATGTAATTACTTCAGTACAGTGTCTCACTATTACTAGGCAAAAACTAATTTTCAACAAATACCCTGCTTTCTAACACTACAGTGTACTGTGAGGCATTTGAATGTTTGAGAAGTATTTTGGAAAGCAAACTTTTCAAATATAATTTGGAAAGATCTGAGTCAAAACCAGAAAAGCTTATGCCATATATCTGTTCTTTAAGAATGATACTGAGGGTGGGGGCTAGAATGATACTGGGGACTATATCTTCGATTGCATTTAATTAGAGAGAAAACATGCTGGGGAATATGCTGGGGAGAAAATATGCTGGGGAAAAAAGTTAGTGCTTTACTTGACTTCATGTAGGAGTCTCAAACTTTAAATAATACTGTTAAAATTATCATATAGATTTATTAAGGTATACCAACCAGACCAATCAAGGGAGAAACCCTGCATTACAAAGACAGTTTCTGAAAAAATTAGCAATTATTCAAATAACTTAAAATGTAATCTAAAACAGCAATGCTACATTCCTTTAGATCACAGCAGCAGTTTTTTCAATACAAACTCTAGCATCTCTTAACATATTCTAGGACTAGAAAAGTTATCACCTTTCTTAATAAGATAAAAATCAGTAATGTGATGTCAGCAAGATAGCAGAATAAAAAACTTCAGGCCCTACCTTCCAGAGACACCAAATTAACAGCACTATGCAAACAAAACTGCATTTATGAGAAAGCTAGAAACTGGCTTTAAGCACGCAGGTAAGTGAGAAACTGGATTCAGGACCCAAGTGAGTGAATAAATTTAACAGAACTGATGACTTTTAGGAGTTTATGTTTTTAACTCAAGTTTTATTTACACTAGCCCATCCCCCAGTCCAATGTAGCTCAAGACAAAATTAAAAATAACACCCAATTCCAGCATGGCTCCTAATGGATCCTTCACTCAGATCAGCAGGGGTATGGGGAACTTAACTCCATACATATTTCTAGCTTCAGATCCTAGAGATCTAAAATTTGCAGCATAGTTTGAGTACAGGTTGAAGGCCACTGAAAACAGGGCAAGTGCTGTATAGCATGTTATAGCAGCAGACACTATAGGCACAGGCAGGCCAGGACGAGCAATAGATTAGTCAAAAATAACACAAGCCCAAAACTGATGAGAAAAGAAAAGAAAAACAAAACAGGAAATGAAGACAGTTCAAAGTATCCACATTTACCATTAAGAAAACACACAACACCCAAAACATGCATTCCTAGGATGGCCTGACCCAGACGTCCAACTGCACTGAATGGTGAAGGAAAGTCTCCCCCAACCCTGCACAAAGCTGATCAAGAAGCATGGGACAAGCCTAGGGAAAATACAGGTGGCCAAACCCTCCCCTTCCCTCAGCCCCCACCCCTGCCCAGGTCCCAGCCTAGGTGAAATAGATGTGATATTCCTCAGACACTCCAGCTACCCAAGAACAAAGGAAAGGGGTTTAAGTGCTTGCCATGGTATGTGGGAAACTAAGGCAAATGAAAACTTAAATTCCCTTACTGCCTACAGCCCACTGACAAGTCCTTTAAACAGGGAGAGTGACCCCCTTCTAGGAGCTCTGCTGCTTTGATGATGACACTTTGCTCGGGGCAAAAGAGAACCTTAGCTTAACATTATTCCAACCCTGAGGATCCTGTAAGTTTACTTCCTTTATCTCAACTGTCCCAGGATATATGCTGGCATTCATGCTCCAAGCTTACCATCCCCGATATACATCTGAAGGGTCTCATGATTGAAGTTTCATTAAATAGTGATAAATGGTGTTTCCCTACCAACAGCTAGCCCCTCAAGGTTCTGGAACTATTGCTTCAAAAATTCCTTAGAAATTTATTCTATCTCTGACCCCCTCCCAAACTGAACATATATAATGAGGTACCCATCACAACCCTAGTGCAGTTCTTCCTGCCCAAGGGTCCGGTCCCCATGCTTTACTAAAATCACCTTTTTGCACCAAAGACGCCTTCAAGAATTCTTTCTTCCCCTGCTGCCTCTGAAGCACTCCACCATGACTCCAAACTTCATTATATGGTGCCCAACAGGTGGGACTCAGTCTGTTCATTTGAAATCTGAGCCTTGGTGCAAATATGGTTGAGAATACTTTTCTCTTTTGCTTCTTTATTCTCATTTCAGGGGTTGTTCAAGAAGTATGGTCTTACTGAAACACTTTCATGTTGACTACTTAGGCTGCCTCTAAGAAGACAGCCTGCCTTTTGGCTGGAAGTTAGTATCCTGGCTACAATGGGAGTAAGTCCCAGAAACTTGATGCCCTCTATTCCTGGCCTTACACAAAGTTGTCTGTCTTGGGCACAGGATGACTGCCAATCTTAAGACTCCTCATTGGTTTAAGGAGATCCCCTCCAAGTCTCTGGTCATGCCCTATCAGTCCAGGAGAACTGCACTGGGAGCTGGCTGAAACCAGTACCCAACTGAATTAAAACCAGGGACTATCTCCTAGGATGTTGGCTGTAAGAGACTAGATGTGTTGCAATGTCGCTCAGATCATGATGGATTTCTGCCTTTACTGTTTTTGATCAATGTCTTCTACTATTACTTAAGTTACAAAATTGAGTAATTCCCCCTTGTAAAAGTTTTCTAGTGTTTGCCATGGGTTAAAAAAAGGCAGGTTCTTCAGGAAACTAAAGCATGGTCTCCACAGCATGCTCTTCAAACTAGGTAATCAGGGAATGACCATCAGGACATGTTCTTCAAAGCATGGCCTTTTTTAGGGTATGGCTTCCAGGGTACATTATTTCTGTTCAAACGCCAGGCACCCACCTGTAGTCTAGAATGCAATGGGGAAGTAGGGGGACACTAGCATCCCTCCTTCAGAAGCTGTCTGTCAGCTGGTTGGTGGTCCTAGCAATTTTGTTTGAGGGACGCCTTAGGTAGCTTTGACACCAGGAACCTCTGCTATATTCTGTGTGTGGAATGCCACCGAGGAGTTGGGGGTGGGGGATTTTAGGGGTAATGGACCTCCTCTCTTTTCTACTTATTTCTTTAGGAAAAGCATGGGAGCTTCTCTTTAGGAAAAGCATGGGATTCTCCCTTGGGATGCCTTTTTAACCCACTGGAAACAATCTGGATTGCAAAATGCAGAAACGACTGATCCTGTAACACTGCATGCCTTTAGTAAATGGCAAATGGATGTAGGTACTCTAGGTCCAAGCCGTCATGGCTACAGGGATCCAGGGGCGTCTTGCAGAATGAGTTTGGTCAGCAACCAGGTCAGTAAACTCTCTCCTGATATACTGGACCATAACTGTCTAAACAGGCCTCCTCCTAAATAGAACTCAGTCACTGAAGAAAACACAGGCCATCCTTGACAAAGGGGATGCTGTCTTGCTGTTTACCCTCGTAACAGATGTGACAGCTGATCCCTCATTCATTTCCTGGGCTCAAAGGCTACAATAATTGGAGCCATCATTGGTTGAGTCTACCTCAGGATGGAAACTTTAAGAACAATTCCCAAGCAGCTGCTGAAATTCCATTTGTTTCAGGGAAATTCTGTGTCTTCTCCAGCCAAGCATGGACTGCCTACTTTCACTAATTGGTGGGGAAAAAAAGAGAGAAACAGAGAAAGCATCTGCTCCTCCGTCCCAGCTGACAAGATTTAAAACCCAGGAATTTTTTTGTCTTCTTCTGGTATCTCACCTCTACTATCTTCCCCTCCCCTCCGGTTTCTGCACTATCTTGGGTGTGGCCTACATAACTGGTTCCTAAATCATCTCAGTGTTTAAAGGAGGTCCAAGGAGGTGCTCTTGGACCACTCATTTCAGATTCTCCCCCTGGTGTCCCAAGTAAAATGTGACAATGGGAAAAAACTGACTTTTTAAGAGAACGCAGGTGAAACAATTCAGTGTTTAAACTAATTTAAGTTTCTTGGACCTGTCTTTAGAGTTATCACCATTAAATATGAAACTTTTATTCTATCAGGGTTTACTAAAGGTCAAATAAGCTCACGTGATCTCTGTTGCATTTTGTTAGCAAAAAGAGGACTTAAAAGGATGATTAATTTTGTCTATCTCAAAGTTTTCGTGGGTAATTCTTAAGACCGCTTTCAAAGTCTTTGGCAACCTGAAAAAAGTTCTGCTTTAAAGTCTGCACAGCTAATGACATTAAATTCACTGGACATCTAGGTCTTTTCCAAATAGAATGGAGTGCTAGAGCATGGATTACTAAACGTAAGGTTTATCAGGCTTTTGTCTTGTTGCAGAGAAACTAAGGCTATTTGGGTCTATTGGAAAACATGCTTTATGACTGATTCATGAATTTGCCATATAAAAAAAATTCTGATGTAACAGTTCACAAAGTTTTCACTGGAGACTACGGTTTCTCACAGTTCAAATTCTGCTACTATAGTTAAGACTGATGGAAATATGGAAAGCAACTCTGTATGCAGGAAAGTAGATGTGTAAGAAAGATATAAGGAATGGAAATAAGATTTCTTGCTGAGGGTAATAGAGTGTAACTTTGTCCTAAATGAGACTGGTTGTTTGCAGAGAAATGGTTTGGAACAAAATGTGAAGGCAAAGGAAAAGTTGTAGAAGGTTCGTGAAGAGAAATCTTTGGAAAGGAATTTTATATATGGTCAGGATGTACTATGGCTTAGATGAATGGATTTTAAAAGTACACTCATGTAAGATTAAAATTCTGCTTTTCTCTCTATTCAAAAGACAAGGTTTTTCGGGGCACCTAGGTGGCTCAGTTGGTTGAGTGTCTGACTTCGGTTGGCTCAGATCATGATCTCGCAGTACATGAGGTCGGACTCTGTACTAAAAGCTCAGAGCCTGGAGCCTGCTTCAAATTCTGTCTCCCTCTCTTGATAAGAAAAGACAAAGTTTTTTTCTCTTTTGTCTGCAGGGAAATCCAAAGCTTTGTTTCATCTTAATCAGGTCTTTGATGACTTAAAAGTTAAAACTTCTCAATGTCTGCTAACAACTATATAATGCCACATATTTGCCTTTAGGATTCATATTTCCAATTTAGGTAAAAAAATTAGGATTTATAATGATCTGCAATCTTAGTTAGGATTTGCTCTATAACTTTACAAGGTTTTAACAAACTTTCCCAAGATTTAATTTGTAAATGAAGTCTTTTTGACCAATTAGGCCTTTTTAGTTGGTACACTAAGTTACTTGGAAATACAAAAATAACAAATCCTTAGGTTGTACTGCACGGGTAAATGCTGTAACTGCTCAAATATATACGCAAGTCCTAAGTTTTAATGTTTTGGTATAAGTTCATCACTTGATATTCTGATTATTGAAGTTTGGTAGGTATCACAAAATAGCCAGGTTTCCTTGACAAGTGCATCATAATAAACTCTCATCAAATCTTTACCAATGTCCAGTTCTGAGACTTTTGTCATTTATAATTGTTCTTATCTCTCACAAAACGTGTTTCATCTTCAAGGAGATTTAAAAAAAGAACTTTTAGGGCAAATACAGGTATTTGAATCTTTAAAATCCTAAAACTAAAATGGGTAAGAATTTCCAGACCTAAAAAGCAGCATTCAAACTGAACAAGAATTAGGAACATGGCACTAAATGACTGAGGAAAATTATAGTTTTGTGACTCAGGAAAATATCACTGTTCTTTGAATGTTTGCCTTCCAGATTAAGGAAACTTTCTCTTAAGATATCTATAAAATATATAGAGATGTCAAAAAGTATTCATATGTAAACTGAAGCACTTACCTTTTCTATGTAAGTCCTCTGAAATTCAAAAAATCTCAATGAGTATTCTTCCAGCAATCATACTTATTTGAATAAGCTCAATAAGAATCTTCTTATAACAGGACACCACTGGAAATACTGGTTATTTTACCAAGGCTTTGATTGGAATGTCGTATTTGAGAGTCCTGCAGACTCAGATATGACCATACAGCTTTAAGGAACTAAGGCTGGCTTTGTGAAACATGGAGCCATAAAGCCCCTTGCAATGTTGGCCTGACACCTTGCTTAGAGAGTTCCCAGCAGTCTTACCAGGAAGGTGCAGGAACTTCAAGATATCTTGGGGACCTCATGAAGTGGAATTCACCCAATTTACAGCTATCACAGACATGCTTGACATTAAGTACTTGGCTTGGCTTCTGGCCTAGAGACCGTACTGAAAGTTAAGTCCGGAGATTCCTTATAAAACATTCCAGCAAAGCAAACTTTAAAGGATCCTTATGGGGGCCTGGGTGGTTCAGTCTGTTAAGCATCCAACTTCAGCTGAGGTCATGATTTCAGTCTGTGGGTTCGAGCCCTGTATCATACTCTATTCGGACAGTACAGAGCCTGGAGCCTGCTTTGGATTCTCTGTCTCCCCCCCCTCCCCCCACCCCCCGATGCTCATGCTGTCTCTCTCTCAGAAATCAATAAACACGAAGAAAATATTTTTTAAAAGATCCTGATGATGAATCACTATTCTTGTTGAATTTATGTAAATAATTAGACTAAGTTTATTAAAAATGGACTTGTTTTACAAATGAATTAGTCTCAATTTGGATATCTCTGGAAATGAGGATGTTTAGAGAGAAAAACAATGTTTCAATAATGTATACTTATGGGTGTTAAATTCTAGTTGTCTTAAATGTTTGCCTAACTAGACAACTTGAGGTAAACTTAAGAGATACTGTCACTATAAGCACAGGTATGGACAATCTTCTTGTTATTCTGTGGGATAATAACAAGACTCCAGGGGTATATTATTTAAACAATTGGAAAATGTGATGGATTCCCCCAACAACTGTATGCAAAGACTTTTCTCACTGCAGACCTATCAATAGGTAACAATATAGTGGTTTATTATTCACATGAGGTTGGGTTAATTCATAAATCTCTAAATATGCAAACCATATCCTTCCTAAACCTGATCTGACAGTTACTAGAAACCCACCGCATATAAACCCAAAAGACCTGTGTATTCAAAGGATGGCCAGTCTAATACAACAGGGGATTTAAATCCAAATAAAAGGGCCCCCCACTGGGTCATATTATGAACTGCCAATGAAGTAAAATTAGAGGTGCACTCTTCATGGGTTCCTGTATCTAAATAAAACCTGAACCCCCTTCATAGGAAATCTATGAACAAACTAATGTGCCTTCTTATTCCTGTGAACCTCTGAAAGATCTCAAATGGTTGCACCTTTTTTTTCCTTCCCTCAATTTATACTAACGATCATACAATGGGCCCTTCAAAAGGATCACCACAGAGATTTGAGTTACAAACCAGAAAGACCAACCTGATTTCTGCTTCCTGTTACCACTCCCATCTAAGGATGCTTCAAGGCTCCCATCTAAAAATCTCACTTGGCAGCACTGGTAGACCCTGGGTTTGTAATACGCTCTAACCACTAAGCTATATTTTTCTTGTTGCTATAAAAGTATCTCTTATTAATTACCTAATTGCTTACTGGACAATCTATATACCACCTGTTACACAGTTAAGGCCTTAAATGAGGCCTCAAAATAACATTATGTTATTAAATACTAAAGGAACTCAATGCATACAACAGTTCTACAAAATAAAATGGCATCAGATCCTTTAATTGCTGCACAAGACTTAGAATCTCATAAAAACAAAACGCTGTGTGCAGTTCCCAGATTACTGCAAAAAATATAACTGGATTTCTAACTGAAATCAACTACTAAAAGTCAACTACCAAGGGACTTTTATTTGGGCTAATCTTTCTAGTTATTCTAATTTTGTTTTGCTGTTTTCTCCCGTGTCTCTTTATTTGGTGCCAAGACTCCATCAGTACGAAAATAATCATCAGACCGATGATCCTTTCTACTCCTGCAGGTTCATACACATTGCCCACCTTGGATTCAGCTGCCTCTGCCTTTTGTAACCGCTCCATGTATTCCCTACCTGATCAATACTGACCCATAGGTAAGGACATCTCTACACCCTTACTCAGCAGGAAGAAACTACAGAAGATGAGAACTTCCACTTTCAACAACCTTTAGGGTTAAGGATTTAAGGGTCAAATTGTTTAGGGGGCATATGATAAGGGAGCATGAGGCAGGCTGAGTGTAAAATCCACCCCCCATCCCCTCAGGTGGAATATGTGTGATATTCCTCAGACACTCCAGCTAGCCAAGAACAAAGGAAAGGAGTTTAAGTGTTTGCCATGGTACGTGGGAAACTAAGGTAAATGAAAATTTAAATTCCCTTACTGCCTACAGCCCACTGACAAGTCCTTGACACTAGCAGAGTGACTTCCCTCTCGGAGCTCAGTTGCCTTGATGATGACACTTCTCTGGGGGCAACAGTGAATCTTAGCTTTACATTATCCCAACTTCGAAGATCCTGTAAGTCTACTTCCTTTATCTCAACTGCCCCAAGATCTATGCTGGCATTCCTACTCCAAGCTTATGGTCCCCGTGATAATCATCTGAAGGGTCTCAAGAGTGATGTTTTACTAAACAGTAATACGTGGTATTTCTCTAGCAACAGCTAGTCCCTCAAGGTCCTGGAAATATTGCTTCCAAAACACCTTGGAGACTTCCTCTATCTCTGACCTCCTCCCAACCTGAGTATATAATGAGTTATCCATCACAACTGCAGTGCAGCTCTTCCTGCCCAGGGGTCCTGACCCCTTTTTGCACCAAACACGTCTCTTCAAGAATTCTTTCTTGGCTGTGGGCTCCAGACCACCCCACAATCACCCCAAAACTTCATCAAGGCCATGTCATCAAGACTGGAACCACTGCCTTTTTTTTAAATGCTCAAATCTCAACAACAACACAGGTCAAACCTTATCAAAGAAATACAGTCTACAAAACAAATTCTGAAGAATATCTGAACTGCCTGAAGCATTTTTTAAATGCTTAAAAATGCAGAATGACCTATAGAACACAGTGATGAGGAAAAGTATTTCCTCTCTCCTCAAAGTCTTTCTATGATGATATTGGCTTGAGACAGATGTAAAGGAGAAAACCAAATTTAATGTTGTACATATGGGGAATCCACAGACATTAAATTCCAAAGACAGTGAGAAAATGTGAGGCTTACAGGAGCTAAGAGGCGATGGTGTGAAGACAGGAGGGTTGAGAAAAACCATTACCAGGAGGGTGATAGAGGAGGTGTTTCGAAAACAAAGGTTGCTGTGTTATAGAAAAAAAATTTACCTAAACAGGAATCTTGGTTAATAGCTCTCTTCCTGGTACAGGCACACAGATGAGGGGGAGATAAAGAGCTTTTCTTGAAGTTGTTGGATTTTGATTGCTTTATCTCAAAACGTAATTTATGCCAAGATATGCCATGTTGGGGTGGCCTGCCCTTAGCCTATATAGGTAAGTAAACAAAATCAGAACATCAACAAAGAACTCCAAGGAGTATAAAAGCAAACATCCATGCAAAGGCATATTGGAGTCCAACTGTTACAATGTATACAAATCTCAAAAGGGACAGGAGAAAGATAACTTGTCCCACACATACAAGGGAACCTCTGTAAGATAATCAGACCTTTCTCAAAAAGAAACCTTATCCCACAGAAGGTAGTGTGAGGATGCTAAGGCAAGCTGAGGGCAAAGAACAAGCTAGCACACCTCTAGCCTCCAGGTAGGATGTATGTGATATTCCTCAGGTACTCCTGGCTGCCCAAGAACAAAAGAAAGGACTGAAGACAAAGGGGTAACTGATAGAGATCACAGGATAGGGCTCTCCATCAGTTTACAAATGTTTTGGTAAATTATAAGAAAAAGGCAATCTTATCAACAGACTTAGTTTCCTGGAGCCCCAACATCACCCTCCCTCCCTTCCACAGTGACGTGGGGAACAAAGGCAGGAAGGAAATGGCAGGTAAAATTAAATTTCCTTAAAACCTGCAGCCCATTGACAAATACCTGAAATAGGAAGAATATTAAAAATGCTCCAGGAATTCCTTAGTGTTATAATGTTTGCCTTACTAGAGGGAAGGCAACCTTAGCTTGGCAAATAGCAAGGCCTCAGGTGTCACAGGAGTCCTCTTTAGCATATTAAAGATCCTCTGGAGGCCTCCCTTTTGACTTTACCTTTCCCAACTAGTTTCTAACCAGTCACTCAGCACAATCCCAGTGCAACTCTTTCTGCCCATTGGTCCTGTCTCCGTGCTTTAATAAAATCACTTTTTGGTGCCAAAGATGTCTCAAGAATTCTTTCTTGGATATCAGCTCTAGACACCTACTCCAAAACCCAATCAAGGATATATTCAAAATGCTGAAAAGAATGCTGTCAAGTGCTTCTTGCATCAGTTGAGATTATCCTGCATTTCCCCTCCTTACTCTATTCATTTGGTGTATTATACTGACTGACTTTCATATGCTGAGTCACGCTTGCATTCCAGAAGAAAACTGCATTCGGTCATGGTGTATACCTTTTTGACATGCTGCTGAATTCAGTTTGCTAATATTTTGTTGCTAACTTTGCATCACTCTTCACAAGGGATATTAGTTCTCTTGTCTTTCTGACTGGTTGTAGTATTTCCTTTTGCCTCTGTCTACCCACATCAAACACCAAAAAAAAAAAAAAAAAAAAAAAAAAAAAAATCAGGTGCATACTTAACACTTAACAATCCAAAAAGAAAATTAAGAAAACAACTCCAGGGGCGCCTGGGTGGCTCCTGTGAAGCATCCACTCTTGTTTTTGGCTCCCATCATGATATTGAGCTGGTGGGATCAAGCTCTACATTAGCTCTATGCTAAGGGTGGATGGAGCCTGCTTAGGATTCTGTCACTCTTTCTCAAAAGTAAACAACAACAAAAACAACTGCATTCACAGTAGCACAAACAAGAATTAAATGGTTAGGAATAAACCTCACTGAGAGATAAAATACTTACACACTGAAAACTACAAAATATTCCTGGAAAAAATTAAGTAAGATATAAATGAATGAAAAGACATCCATGGTAAAGACACTTATGACTGTTAATACGTCATTACCACCCAAAACAATCTATACAATCAATGCAATCTCTTAACGTCCCAGAAAGCATTTCTTTGCAGATAAATAACCTTCCTAAAATTCCTCTGGAATCTCAAGCCACTTCCAAATAGCCAAACAATCTTGAAAAGTACCAATGGTGGCTAGGTCAAACTTTCTAATTGAAAACATGCCTGAAACTTGTTGGGAGGAGTGCTGCCAGATTTATGAAACGTGTAATAAAGCTAATGAAATCTTTAAGTCTACTTGGTTGAATTTTGTTTTCCAATGAATTTGGATTAGAAGCTAACCTCCTTTGGCAGTTGGGAACAAGAAACAGAATTCTGCTGCCCCCAGAATTCTTGAGTTCATGGTCTTTCTGGCTGTTTCTGAAGCCTGTGGTGTGTCAGAAGGAAGAGGTGAACACAAGCCTCTTGATGCTACTAACACTACCTGAAAAAAGATCCTACAGAGACTACTGCCCAGTGGCTGCACAGAATGGTGATTCGGAATCACTGTTGGATGCTGGAGCCATTGGGCTGGCTTCAAACCACAGCTAGATCTCACTGATCAGACAATTGATGCTGGGCAACAATGACTCATTGAATCATCATAAGAACCCTATGAAGGTTACTTAGAAGAACAAATCATAGCACGCCTGGTAGAAGGTCCAAACACACCACCACTACAAGTAAGGAGGAGCTTTGCAGAGGACTGACCAGTGGAACAGAGCAGCCAAATACGCATGAACAGAGTGCACACAACACACTCCAAAAATACTTCCTAAAGTGCCAGGCCCTAGACAATGTGTGACTCCTTTTTAATATAGTAGCAGCAGCAGGTGCAGCACACACAAGCTATTAAAGACAGAAACTGAGCCAAAAACACAAAGCAGAAGAAAGAAAGTCAAGGAAGAAATGACAGCCAGAGAGAAAATTGCTCAAAACAGAGATATATCTATATCTATATCTATATCTATATCTACATCTATATCTATATCTATATCTATATCCATATCCATATCCATATCCATATCCATATCCATACCCATACCCATACCCATACCTATACCTATATCTATATCTATCTATAAAACATGTGAGCAAGAATTTAGAATAACACTCATAAGATTAATAGCTGGGCTTGAAAAAGCATACCAGACAGCAGAGAATCTATTGCTGCAAAGATCAAAGACTTAGGAATGAATTTAAAAATGCTATAAATGAGATGAAATAAACTAGCTACAGTGACATGGAGGTTGGAAGATGCAGGAAAAAGAACAGGTAAAAGAGAAGATAAAATTATGGAAAAGGATAAAGCTGAAAAAAAAAAAACAAAAAAAAAAACAGGGAAATTACTAGACCATGAGGAAAGAATTAGAAATCTAAGTGATTCCATAAATCAAAATACTATCTGTATCACAGGAGTTCCAGAAGAAGACAAACAGAGAGAAAAAGAGAAAGGGGCAGAAAAGTTTATCTGAGCAAATTATAGGCGAGAAGCTCCCTAATCTGGGGAAGGAAACAGGCGTCCAAGTCTGAGAGGCACAGAGAACTCCATTCAAAATAAAACAAAAAACAAAAACAGGTCAACACTATGACATATCATAATGAAATTGGCAAAATACAAAGAGATAAAAAAGATAAAAGAACTCGGAAAGCAGCTAGGGACAAATGGGCCTTAACCTACAAGGCAGACACATAAGGGTAGTAGCAGACCTGTCACTGAAATTTCGCAGGGTAAAAGGAGTGGCAGGAAATATTCAATGTAATGAACAGGATAACTATGCAGCCAAGAATCCTTTATCCAGCAAGCCTGTCATTTATAATAGAAGAAGAGATAAAGGCCTTCCCAGGTAAACAGAAACTAAAGGAGTTCATGATCACTAAACCAGCTATGCGGGAAATCCTCAGGGGAACTCTGAATAGAGAACAACAAAGACTGCAAAGGACCAGAGACATCACTACAAGCATGAAAGGTACAGGTAACACAAGGCATTAAATACATCTTTCAACAATCACTCTGAATGTAAACGGACTAAATGTCCAATCAAAAGACACAGGGTATCATAATGGATTAAAAAAAAAAAATCCATCTATATGCTGCCTGCAAGAGAGTCACTTTAGACCTGAATTTACTTGCAGATTGAAAGTGAGAGGATGTATGCGGCGCCTGGGTGGCTCAGTCGGTTAAGCGTCTGACTTCGGCTCAGGTCACGATCTCACGGTCCGTGAGTTCGAGCCCTGAGTTGGGCTCTGGGCTGATGGCTCAGAGCCCGGAGCCTGTTTCTGATTCTGTGTCTCCCTCTCTCTCTGCCCCTCCCCCGTTCATGCTCTGTCTCTGTCTCAAAAATAAAATAAACGTTAAAAAAAAAATTAAAAAAAAAAAAAAAAGAAAGTGAGGATGGAGAACCATGTATCATGTTACTGGATGTCAGAAGAAAGCTGGAGTAGCCATACTTAGATCAGACAAACTAGATTTTAAGATAAAGACTGTAACAAGAGATTAAGAAGAGCATTATATCCATTGAGAAGGCTTCTATCCATTGAGAAGAGCTAGTAATATTTGTAAATGTTTAGGTCCCCAATGTGATGGTACCCAAATGTATAAATCAATTAATCACAAACAAATGTATAGTTAGTAATACCATGTTTGTAGGGGCTCCACTTAACAACAATGGACAGATCATCTAAGCAGAAAATCAATAAGAAAACAATGGCTCTGGATGATACATTGGACCAGATGGACTTAAGACATACTCAGAATTTTGACATAGGCTGCAATATGGATGAACCTTAAGTACATTATGTCAAATAAAATATGTCACTCATAAAATACTTTATGACTGCATTCATGTGAGGTACCTAGATTAAGACAACAGAAAGGCAGTGGCCTGGAGTTGGGAGCTGGGAGCAATGGTGATGCATATAATTTGATGTATACAGTTTCAGTTTTTTAAGATCAATAAAGCTCTGGAGATGAATAATGATGATGGTTGCATAACAATGTGAGTTTACTTAGTTACTTAATTACAATGATCTGCACACTTAAAAACAGGAAAATGACAAATTTTGTTTTATCTTATGTTTTACTACAATTTAAAATAAACACTTGTGTGATACAGACTAAGGAAATGGGCAAAGAGTAAAACTGAAAAGCTTTAGGTTTTCACCTCATTATTTTCACAGAGCACTGTCATACAGTAAATTTTAATAGCAACTGTAAGCTATTTTGCAATATTACAGAAAGAAAATATAGGGGCACCAGGTGGCTCAGCTGGTTAGGTGTCTGTCTCCTGGTTTCAGCTCAAGTCCTATCTCTGGGTTTAACCCTACCTCCCTCTCTCCCTTCTCCCCCACTGGTCTCTCAAAATAAATAAATAGAACTTGAAAAATACTTTAAAAAACACAAAAAGAAAATATAAGTCACAGTGACTTATAAATGTTTAAGTGCATGCAATAAACTGTTTACGCTGCACTACAGTTCAATAAGCATTTAAAGTCTTATGTAAAATAAGTTAAAGTACAAAAATTCTAAATTAACAGTATATTTTTAAATATTAATAAAAGCATTTAAATTCAATAGCTAATTGTTACATCTGATGACTGAAAGTGTATCTTTAATGTACTACTATCTGTACTACTATACACACACACACACATGAGGGTAGTAGCAGACCTATCTACTGAAAGGTGGCAGGCCAGAAAGGAATTGCAGGAAATTTTCAATCTGCTGAATAGGAAAATGATGCAGGCAAGAATTCTTTATTCAGCAACCATGTGATTCAGAATAGAAGGAGAAATAAAGGTTTCCCCAGACAAACAAAAACTGAAGGAATTCATCACCACTAAAATCAGCCCTACAAGAAATCCAAAGGGGACTCTGTGAGTTTCGAAAGTTGCCAAGACCACAAAGGACCAGACATCACTACAAGCATGAAACCTATAGATAACACAATGACTCTAACCCATACCTTTCAATAGTAACACTGAATGTAAATGGACTAAATGCTCCAATCAAAAGACACAGGGTATCAGAATGAATAAAAAAACAAGACCCATCTATTTGCTGTCTGCAAGAGACTCATTTCAGACCTGAGGACACCTCCAGATTGAAAGTGAGGGGATGGAGAACTATCTATCATGCTACTGGGAAGTCACAAGAAAGCTGGAGTAGCCATACTTGTAGCAGATTTCAAAACAGATTTCAAACTAAAGGCTGTATGAGAGATGAAGAAGAGCATTATTTTATAAATACGAGGTCTAGCCATCAAGAATTGCAAATGTTTATGCACCCATTTGAGAACACCCAAATATATAAAACAATTAATCACAAACATAGGCAATCTTAATTGGTAAGAATGTGGAAATTACAGGGGACTTTAACATTCCACTTTACAACAATGGACAGATCATCTAGGTAGAAAATCAATAAAGAAACAATGGTGCAGGATAATACATTGGACCAGACAGACTGTATAGATATATTCATAACTCTTCACCCTAAAACAACAAAATGCACATTCTTCTCAAGTGCACATGGAACATTCTCCAAGATATATCACATACTGGGTCACAAAACAGCCCTCACTAAATACAAAAGAACTGAGACCATACCATGCACACTTTCAGATCACAATGCTATGTAACTTGAAATCAACCACAGGAAAAAGTTTGGAAAACCTCCAAATGCATGTAGGTTAAACAACATCTTGTTAAACAATGAATTCATCAGTCAGGCAGTCAAAGAACAAATTTAAAAATATATGGAAACAAATGAAAATGAAAACATAACAGTCCAAACACTTTGGGCTGCAGCAAAGGCAGTCCTAAGAGGAAAACACATTGCAGTCTAGGCCCATCTCAAGAAACAGGAAAAATCCCAAATACAAAATCCAACAGCACACATAAAAGAAGCAGAACAGCAAACAAATCCCAAGGCCAGCAGAAGAAGAAAAATAATGAAGATCAGAGCAGAAATTAACAATACAGAATCCAAAAAAAACCACAACAGATCAATGAAACTAAGAGCTGGCCTTTTTGAAAAAATAAACAAAACTGGTAACTCCCATCAGACTTCTCAAAAAGAGAGAAAACCCAAACAGGTAAAATCACAAATGAAAATGGATTTATCACAACCAATCCCTCAGAAATACAATCAATTGTCAGAGAATACTATGAAAAAATATATGGCAAGAAACTGGACAATCTGGGAGAAATGGACAAATCCCAAATACCCACACACTACCAAAACTCTAACAGGAAGAAATAGAAAATCTGAACAATCCATAACCAGAGAAGAAATGGAATCATCAAAATTCTCCCACCAGTAAGAGTCCTGGGCCAGATGGCTTCCCAGGGGAATTCTACCAGACATTTAAAGCAGCGTTAATACCTATCCTTCTCAAGCTCTTCCAAAAAATAGAAAAAAGTAAAACTACCAGACTCATTCTATGAAGCCAGCATTACCTTGACTCCCAAACCAGACAGAGACCCCACAAAAAAGTAGAATTACAAGCCAATATCCCTGATGAACAAGAATGCAAAAATTCTCAACAAGATACTAGCAAATCAAATTCAACATCATATAAAAACAATTAGTCACCATGATCAAGTGGGATTCATTCCTGGACTGCAGGACTGGTTCAATATTTGCAAATCAATCAATGTGATACATCACATTAATAAATGAAAGGATATGGGTGCCTGGGTGGCTCAGTCGGTTGAGCATCCGACTTTGGCTCAGGTCATGATCTCGCGGTGAGTTCGAGCCCCGCATAGGGCTCTGTGCTGACAGCTCGGAGCCTGGAGCCTGCTTCAGATTCTGTGTCTCCCTCTCTCTCTGCCCCTCCCCTGCTCATGCTCTGTCTCTCTCTGTTTCAAAAATAAATAAAAACATAAAAAAAAATTAAAAGAAAAATAAATGAAAGGATAAGACCCATATGATAATGTCAACAGATGGAGAAAGAGCATCTGACAAAATACAGCACCCTTTCTTAATAAAAACCCTCAAGAACATTGGGATAGAAGGAACATACCTAAACATCATAAAGCCACATATGAGAAGTCCACAGCTAATATCTTCAATGGAGAAAAACTGAGAGCTTTCTCCCTAAGGTCAGGAACACAACAGGGATGTCCATTCTCAACACTGTTATTTAACATAGTGTTGGAAGCCCTAGCATCAACAATCAGACAACAAAATGAAATAAAAAGCATCAACACTGGCAAAGAAGAGGTCAAAGTTTCACTCTTTGCAGACAACATGAGACTCTACACGGAAAACCTGAAAGACTCCACCAAAAGGCTGGTAGAAATGATACCTGAATTCAGCAAAGTTGCAGGGTTCAAAATCAGTGTACAGAAATTGGCTGCATTTCTATACACCAATAATGAAGCAACAGAAAGATAAATCCATAAATCGATTCAATTTACAACTACACCAAGAACCATAATATATCTAGGAATAAACCTTATGTAAAAGAGGTATATGCTGAAAATTATAAAAAAATTATGAAGGAAATTGAAAAAGACACAAACAAATGGAAAAACATTCCATGCTCATGGATTGGAAAATAAATATTGTTAAAATGTGAATACTATCCAAAAGCAAATTCAACACAATCCCAATCAAAATTGCACTGGTACTCTTCTCAACGCTAGAACTAACAATCCTAAAACTGTCCCATACAGGGACCACAAAAAACCCCAAATAGTGCAAGTAATACTGAAGAAGAAAATCAAAGTGGGAGGCATCACAATCCCAGACTTTAGCCTCTTCTACAAGCTATAGTCTTCAAGACAGTATGGTACTGGCACAACAATACAGAGACTGCTGGAATAGATGAGAAAACCCAGAATTGGACCCACAAATGTATGCCCAACTAATCTCTGACACAGCAGGAAAGAGCATTCAATGGAAAAAAGACAATCTCTTTAGCAAATGGGTGCTGGGAGAACTGGAAAGCAACATGCAAAAGAATGAAATTAGACCACTTTATTACACCATGCACAAAAATAAACTCAAAATGGATGAAAAACCTAAATGTGAGACAGGAAAACCATCAAAACCCTACAGGAGAAAGTAGGCACAACCTCTTTGCCTTTAGCCTCAGCAATTTCTTGCTTGACACATCTCCAAAAGAAAAGGGAATTAAAAGCAAAAATGAACTACTGGGACCTCATCAAGACTAAAAGCTTCTGCACTGCAAACGGTAAGTGACAGAATGTGAAGGTATTTGCAAATGACATATGGGATGAAGAGTTAGAATCCAAAATCTATAAAGAACTTACCTAACTCAACACCCAAAAAACAAATAACCCACTGAAGAAATGGGCAGAAAACATGAATGGACCCTTTTCCAAAGAAGACACCCGGATGGCAACAGACATGAAAAGATGCTCAACGTCACATATCATCATGGAAATACAAATCAAAACCACAATAAGATGTCACCTCATACCAGTCAGTGTGGCTAAAATAAACTCAGGAAACAACAGATGCTGGTGAGAATGTGGAGAAACGGGAACCCTCTTGCATTGTTGGTGGATATGCAAACCGGTGCAGCCACTCTGGAAAACTGTGTGGAAGTTCCTCAAAAAACTAAAAACAGAACTACCCTAAGACCCAGCAACTGTACTACTAGGAATTTACCCAAGAGATACAGGAGTGCTGATTCACAGGGGCTCATGTTTTTGTTTTTTGTTTGTTTGTTTGTTTTTTGAGAGAGAGAGACACAGAACGTGAGCAGGGGAGGGGTAGAGAGAGGGCGACACACAGAATCTGGAATAGGCTCCAGGCTCTGAGCTGTCAGCACAGCTGTGAGATCATGCCTGAGCTGAAGTCGGTTGCCCAACCAACTAAATCACCCAGGCGCCCCCACAGGGGCCCATGTTTAACCCAATGTTTAGAGCAGCACTTTCAACAATGGCCAAATTATGCAAAAAGCCTAAATGTCCATCAACTGATGAATGGAAAAAGAAGATGTGATTTATATATTCAATGGAATACTACTTGACAATGAGAAAGAATGAAATCCTATCTTTTGCAGCATCATGGATGGAACTGGAAGGTACTATGCAAAGTGAAATAAATCAGACAGAGATGGACAGATATCCTATGTTTTCACTCATATGTGGATCTTCAGAAACTTAACAGAAGACCATGGGGGAACGGGAAGGGGGGGGTAAATAGTTACATAGAGGAAGGGAGGCAAACCACAAGAGACCCTTAAACACAGAAAACATACTGAGGAGTTAGTGGGGGTGTGGGGAGAGGGGAATACGGATGATGGGCACAAGGAGGTCAATAGATGGGACGAGCACTGGGTGTTATATTTAAGTGATGAACCATGGGGAATCTACCCCCAACAAGAGCACACTTTACACACTGTATGTTAGCCAATATGCCAATAAATCATATTAAAAAATAAATAAATATGGCACAAAAACAGACACTTAGATCAATGGAACAGAATAGAGAACCCAGAAATGGACCCCACAAACATATGGCCAACTAATCTTTGACAAAACAGGAAAAAATATCCAATGGAATAAAGACAGTCTCTTCAGCAAGTGGTGCTGGGAAAACTGGACAGCGACATGCAGAAGAATGAACCTGGACCACTTTCTTACACCATACACAAAAATAAACTCACAATGAATCAAAGACCTAAATGTAAGACAGGAAGCCATCAAAATCCCTAAGGAGAAAGCAGGCAAAAACCTCTTTGATCTTGGCCACAGTAACTTCTTACTCAACATGTCTCCAGAAGCAAGGGAAACAAAAGGAAAAATAACTATTGGGACCTCATCAAAATAAAAAGCTTCTGCACAGTGAAAGGAACAACCAGCAAAATTAAAAGGCAACCGATGGAATGGGAGATGATATTTGCAAATGACACATCAGATAAAGGTTTAGTATCCAAAATCTGTAAAGAACTTCTCAAACTCAACACCCAAAAAACAAATAATCCAGTGAAGAAATGTGCAAAATACATGAATGACACTTCTCCAAAGAAGACATCCAGATGGCCAACTGACACATGAAAAAATGCTCAACATCACTCATCGTCAGGGAAATACAAATAAAAACCCCAAAGAGATACCACCTTACACATCAGAATGGCTAACATAAACAACTCAGGCAACAACAGATGTTGGCAAGAACGTGGAGAAAGAGGATCTTTTGCATTGCTGGTGGGAATTCAAGCTGGCGTAGCCACTATGGAAAACAGTATGGAAGTTTCTCAAGAAAGTAAAATAGAACTATCCAACAACCCAGCAATTGCACTACTAGGTATTTACCCAAGGGATAAAGGTGTGCTGTTACGAAGGGACATATGTACCCCAATGTTTATAGCAGCACTATCAACAATAGTCAAAGTATGGAAAGAGCCCAAATGTCCATTGATGGATGAATGAATAAAGAAGATGTGGTGTATACATATGCAATGGAGTATTACTTGGCAATCAAAAAGAATGAAATCTTGCCATGTGCAACTACATGGATGTAACTAGAGGGTATTATGCTAAGTGAAATTAGCCAGTCAGAGAAATAAAGATATCATATGACTTCACTCATATGTGGACTTTAAGACAAAGCAGATGAACATAAGGGAAAGGAAGCAAAATAATATAAAAACAGGGATGGGCACAAAACATAAGAGACTCTTAAATATGGAGAACACCAGAGGGTTGCTGGAGGGGTTGTGGGAGGGGGATGGGCTAAACGTGTAAAGGGGCATTAAGGAATCTACTCCTGAAATCACTGTTGCACCATATGCTAATTTGGATGTAAATTAAAATTGTAATAATAATAATTAACTTAAAAAATTAAAAAATAAAAATAAATAAATACAACTGCTTCTTGGCCTTTTGGTTGAGATCAAGTGTAAAAATAAATAAATAGAAATCTTAATGTCATGTGTGATCAAAAACTATCTCCAATCATTTTGACGCATTTCTTTCCTCAAGATCTAGAAACATGACTATAATGGCTACCAAAATGGAATAATAAATCATTATCCTTATTTAGTCTACACACACACACACACACACACACACACACACACACACACACACACAAATCTTTTGGCCCTCATACCCAGATGCCAAATAGCTTTACACTCTTAATTAGAGAATTTTGTATATTCCTGGAAATACAAAACAGTAGTCCACCAATTTGGCAGCATCTCACACAGCCAAAAATAGGCTTACCATAAAATTTACCAATCACACTCCTAGATACTTACGCAAATGAAAACTTATATCCACACAAAAACCTACACACAAATGTTTGTAGCAGCCTCATTCATTTTTTGCCAAAAACTGGAAACAAGGGGTGAAAAAACTGGTACATTCATGCAACGAAATATTATTCGGTGATAGAAATGAATTATCAAACAGCAAAAAGACATGCAGAAGTCTTAAATTTATACTAAGTGGAAAAAAGCTATCTAAAAAAGCTCCATACTGTTGTAATTCCAACTATATGAAAAAGGCACAGACAGTAAAACATGTAATTTGTATATGCAGTAAACATATACACAGGCAGTAAAACTTATAGTCAGTAAAAAGATAGTAGCTCTTAAGTGTTCAGGGAGTGGGAAGGAGAGATGAACAGGTGGCACGCTAGGCGTTTTAAAGGCCTAAAACTATTCTATACTATACTATGATAACAAATATAGGACATTATGCATTTGTCACAACCCACAGAACTGTACAAAAAGTGAACGTTAATATAAACTATGGACTTTCCTTAACACTAATGTTACCAATATAGGTTCATTAATTGTGACAAACCTACAATACTAATGTGCAAGAAGTGGACAACAGGAATCTTTGAGGAAGGGACTAGAGGAACTCTATTTTCCACGAGATTTTTCTGCAAACCTAAAACTGTTCTTAAAAAGTCTATTAAAATTGTAAAATAACTTTCTGCTTGGAAAATAATTATCTTTGACAAGTAATTTAGTAAGTAACTGATCCTGTACATTCTTCAAATGAAATGGGAAATAACTTTAAACCTACAAATTCTAATTTATACTATGGTGAATATTGAGACAATACACATAAACCGAAGCTTCATGAAATTCCCAAAACTTTTACAGTGTGAAGGGAGCCTTGAAACCAAAAGGTCTGAGGACTGCAAGCTTCTTAAAAATAAAACATACAGGGTCACTGGGGTGATTCATGGGTTAAAGCCCACATCGGACTTTCTGCTGTCAAGCCTAACACCACAGAGCCTGTTTCAGATTCTCTGTCCCACCAACCCTCTCTTCTGCTTGCTTGCTTGACTCTCCCCAAGATAAATAAATACATACATAAAAAAATCTCTTCTTAATATAATAAAGAAACAACAAAGAATTCAGATAAAATGTTATCTAAAATCATCAACTCCAAACTTTAATCACTGCTTATCTCTATTCTTTATAGGAGTAAAACTAAAATTCCTCTTAAAATTATTTTCACTAGAAGGCTCTAATAATCTTTAGCAGTATTAATATTGTTACTTGTTAACAAGGATATTCTCAAGATGGAAGATATCATTTGCCCCAAAAAGCTGAAGCAACACTACAGAAATAGCAACAAGGCAACAAACTGAGGTTGTCTGCCCCAAGTCATTAAGTTTTTGATAGACACAGGATACTTCAGCTCCAGTCAAGCCCTCAGATGGATGACTGCAATCTACTGCATCCTGAATGCAATCTCTAGGAGACCCTAAACTAGAACTATCAGTTGCCAAGTTTTGTGATATTCTGTTATTCTACTAACAGGAGAAGTCCAAGTGACATCAGGAGCACCTCTGCCAGACCACAGCAGCCCTATGAATCTCAATGCTTAATTTAATTTCTTAAAACAGGTCCCCAAACGTTGTTTACCCAAACAGCTAAAAATGTCTCAGTTCTATAGGAACCTGATTTACTGGCAACCTAACCTCTATAGTCACCAGAATTTCCAACATCTCTACAAAACAGATTTCATAATATCTCTTTCCCCTAAAAGTAAAAGGCCCATTTCACTGTTTAAAAATAAATGTAACTACCTTAACATGGCACATGAAATAACTTATAATCTAATCTCACTCAAATGAGCTTTCTAGCTTCATCCCATAATTCCCAGTGTTCTTTCCATATTCCACTACTAGTCTTTTCCTAATTAATAACACACATTTCCATTCTTCAGTCTCAAATGTTTATTCTCCCTGGAAGTCCTTGACCAAATCTGTACAGCCACCTAAATCCTACAGCTTTAAGGACAAGCAAACAGTATACAACCTGAAATGGAAATGATTTCCTTCACATCTTCTACTATTCTACTTTTTATACCTCTATTTTAATACAGCACTTACTATCTGGCCCATTAGATTTACAGTCTAAAGAGGAAATTAGTCATGCATCTCCCAGAGACTAGCATGGTATTAAATCAATGAATACAATTCAAGAACAATTATTTAGTTCAAGTCTATGAGGTTCAAGTCTGTAACTTCAGTGAGGTTAAATAAATTGCTCACTAGTTGACTGAAGACCTACGGCAATAGGTCTCTTAATCATCTTAACACTTTATATTAACCACCACATTCCCTCAAAAAATCCCATACGATCATTCAAAATTGAGCTTCACTTCAGAAACCAACTTCATTCAAGAGACATCCCAGAAAAATCTACAAATTGCATGTATAATGGCACTGTTTTAGATTCTGTAACAATTAATAGATCTAACTTATCAATCAATATTACTGTGATAAATTTAGAGTCTGTAATGATTCTTTAGAGTCTATGTAATCACTGCACAAATGTTGATAAGTAAGCAAAACTGAATTATTCAATGACACCTACTAAGCAAAAGACTATAAAGTACACACATACTGAAAATACAAAATTATGAAAGGTATCAAAAAGAAACAGAAAACACTGAATTCAGTAGACAAAGTGCTACTGGAGTTCAAATAAAGTAGCTGAAGATGACACAGGAAGTCAGGAGTGTATATCAGACCTGAGAAGGGAAGATACTTGAACAGAAAAACAAGAGTCAGGAAAAGTAACAGGAAACATCAGGGCATTCACATCAATGACAGTTCAGTTAAATGCAAGAATAAATAACCATAAAAAAGTACATGGAAGCTATGTCAAAATAACTTCATTCTAGTGGAATTAGCATGGTAAGAATTTTGAAGAGTATTTGGGAAGAGGAGAAACAGAAAAGGAGGTACACTTGAGGAATCTGTGGTGCCATGTAGCTGAAAGAAAGCCAAGGAAGTTTCCCATGATTCTCTTTTCATTACTAATTTCCCCACTAAGCCTGCACTGAGGATTATTAAAATAATCCTCTAATAACAGCAACTCAATCTCAACAGCTGATATTTATGTGTCTCACATAATAAATACCCCCTCATATGTGGCAAAGAATACATCCTTTGGACACTACTACTTTAGGCTTCTTTACACTCAGTCCTTCTCCCTTTAGTTCACCAGATACACATCTATGCAACACAAGTCTAATAAAAAAGGTATGAACTTGGGATACCTGGGGCGGCTCAGTTGGTTAGGTGTACAACTTCAGCTCAGGTCATGTTCTCACAGCTCATGAGTATGAGCTCCGCATTGGGCTCTGTGCTGTCAGCTCAAAGCCTGGAGCCTGCTTCAGATTCTATCTGTCCCTGCCCTGCTTGTGCTTTTGTCTCTCTCTCCCTCTCCCTCTCCCTCCCTCCCTCCCTCTCTCTCTCTCTCTCTCTCTCTCTCTCTCTCAAAAATAAATGTTAAAAAAATATATTAAAACAAACAAACTGTGACCTTAATGAAATACCAATAATCCCGTAGATGAAGTTTTCTCAACTTTAGCAACGTAGACATTTTGGATCAGATAACTTTGGGAAGGCTGATGGGCAGAGAGAGAAGATACTAACTTGCTTGGTTCTGTGTACTGTCAGATGTTAACACCATCCTTGTTCTTTAATGATTCGCTGGCATCCACTACATGCCTACTTGCCTTTAAACACGACAACCAACACTACCTCTAGACATTGCTGAATATCCCATAAAAAAACAAGTTTAGCCCAAGTTGAGAACTAATATAAACTCTGATACTGAATTACATGAAATATTTAAGGAGTCATTTACTGCTTGCTAGTCTGCCTGTTTCTCATAAATGGAATAATATAATAAACCTATTAAGTGATTAAATGAGATCATTCTACATGCAAACATAATACATCTCAGTTCACAGATTAAAAAGAGAAACTAAATCTCCAAATCAGAACTGTCTCCTTAGAAAAATGAGGAAGACACCTTTTAAAAAGATTTATTTAAAAGAGCCAGAGACCACTTTATAGTTCTATGTAAGCCATCCCGTAAACCTCAGTCATTAAAGATGAAAAGTAACTGACATCAAAAATCACAAGGAAAACATTCCCAAAGAAACAGTGTAAAGTTGCAAAGTTGTAAGCCTAAGGCATACATGAAGAACCCAGAAAGTCAACATAAATGGAGGATATGAGAGGGGTTTTTGTTGTGTGTGTGATTTTTGTGGCAGGAAATATGTTAGAAACCTATACGAAAATTAAGTTCACGATGCTAATTTTGAGCAGTATTTGAGGATTGGTGAAAACTATATGACACGGAAATAAGGAACATGAAAACAATGTCTCCCCAGTAGAATGAACAAATGGAACATACCTAACTTCTAGGAAAACAGTAAGTAAAGGCAAAGGACATTAGAAGGGCACCTGGGTGGCTCAGTCAGTTAAGGCACCTGGGTGGCTCAGTCAGTTAAGTGTACAACTTTGGCTGAGGTCATGAGCTCATAGTTCATGGGTTCGAGCCCCATGTCGTGCTCTGTGCTGGCAGCTCAAACCATGGAGTCTGTTTCAGACTCTATGTCTCTCACTCTCCCTGCCCCTTCCCCACTCACACTCTAGTTCTCTCAAAAATAAATAAACGTTTAAAAAAAATTTTTAAGGGCAAATGACATTAGAAAACCTTATTAAACTGAAATGTACTTTAATGAAAATTTTGAACATAATTTTCAAATCAACCCCAAATGTTCATTACAGCATATTAATAACAAAAATTGTTGATAATGTGAAAGAGGGGCACCAAGGACAGGATTAAATCACAATACTTACGATAAATGTCTGAAATTACACCTAATAAAAAAAAAATGAATTCAGGGATGCCTGGGTGGCTCAATAGGTTAAGCATCTGACTCTTGATGTTGGCTCAGGTCATCTCATGATCTGTGAGATTGAGTCTAGCATTGAGCCCAGCTCTGGTCATGGACCCTGCTTAAGATTCTCTCTCTACCTCTTCCCTGCTCATGCTCTCTCTCAATTAAAGAAAAAAAAAAAAAAAGAGAATCCAAAAAAAAATGGGGAAAAAACCCTAACATGACTGCTTCTACATAGTGGTATTGTGAGAAATAAAATGTTTGTATGACTGTTTTGCTTGTTACTTCTCTATGATCTCCAAACTTTTCTGCCCCACATAAATAAGCATAATTTTCATTTACAAAACTATACACATAAGAATACGCACATATACACAAGTGTTCACACTCATAAACACACATACAGAGAAGCACAAATTCTCCATTGAATGATAAACCAGAACTTAATGTCTAATTATCCTTTGATACCAAGTTATTTATTATAGTTTGACCACGCCCCTTTTAATTTTTGTCTATTTTTAATATGAATGTTTCCTATCTCATGATATTCTGCTTTGAAAATGGTGCTCTATGTCGCAGATTCTGAGATTTAAAAGGCTAATGGAGTCAATTTTTGAACTTATAAATCAAATGACTCATGTAATTCTTTTTACTCACATTGTTTCCCTACTGCCGGCTATAGTCCCTTAGTATATATACACACCTAGTATATAAATGTACACATGAATATGGAGATTTAAGAAAAAATTAGATAAATTTAATTTAGATAAATTTAGTGTTTAATCTGAAAGATTAGATAAATTTTAATTTAGATAAATTTAGTGTTTAATCTGAAAGAAAGGCAGGCTACACTGGAAACAGTGTCAGCCACCAATGATTCTCCAAGTCTCTCTTAAAAACAGCCACGTGTGTTATCACTTGAGAACTTATCTGACATGCAAATTTTCAAGAGTCTCATTCCAGGTTTATACCGTTTAAAGGCTGAGCAGACAACAACCTGTATTTTTAACTAGGCCTTCAGGAGATTTTTCTTAATGTTTAAAATTTAAGCACCACTTCTGTGTTCCTAAGGCACTATTAAAAAAACTCAAATATCTGACACAAGTAAGTAGCACACTGCTTTAACATCATGTAATTCTGACGGTCATATTATAAATAGACAACTTAATATCCCATGACCCAGCAATGGGACTATTGGTATTTACTCAAAGAATATAAAAATACAGATTTGAAAGGGCACGTGACCTCTGTTTACAGCAGCATCAACAACAGCCAACCTATGGAGAGAGCCCAAATATTCATCACCTAATGAATGGATACAGAAGATGTGGTGTGTATGGAATAAATTCAGCCATCAAAAAAGAAAGATGAGGACAGGACAGGACAGGACAGGACAGGACAGGACAGGGGAGGGGAGGGGAGGGGAGGAGAGGGGAGGAAGGAAGGAAGGAAGGAAGGAAGGAAGGAAGGAAGGAAGGAAGGAAGGAAGGAAGGAAGGAAGGAATCTTGCCATGTGCAACATGTAGATGGAGCTAGAATGTATTATGCTGAGAAAAATAAATCAACAAAAGTATGTCTTCACTCAGATGTCGAATTTAAGAAACAAAACAGAAGAACATATGGTAAGGGGAAAAGAAAGGGAAGGGGAGGGAAGCAAACTATAGGACACTGAAGCTTAACTATACAGAACAAACAGAGGATTGATGAAAGGGAGGTGGGTGGGTGATAGGCTAGACAGGGTATTAAAGAGCTCACTTACTGTTATTTGCTGTGATGAGCACTGGGTATTATTTGTAACTGATGATTCACTAAATTCTACACCTGAAACCAAATTTACCGTATGTGTTAACTAACCAGAATTAAAATAAAAACTTGAAATCAAAATAAATAAATACTAAAATAGAAAAAAATTTAAAAAGATAATTTACAAGTTCAAGGAAATAGCTACATAAGGAAACTGACCAGAAAAAGGGGAAGGTGGCCAATAATGTTTGAGCCTCAATGACCATTTAAATCAGCAGAAATGATATTTAAGAATGCAAATGTACATAAACCAGCAGAAACAAAATGGGCATACAATATGGAAAAGATAGACATCCCTGTTTCCTTTTTTTTCTTTTAAAATTACCTTCTCACGCATGAGTGCCCCAGTCTGTTAAGCTTCTGCTCAGGTCATGATCTTGAGGTTCATGTGTTTGAGCCCCATGCCCTCCTGCTTCGGATCCTGTCTCCCACTCACTCTGCCTCTCCCCCGACTTGTGTTTACATGC
This sequence comes from Panthera leo, assembly GCF_018350215.1. Taxonomy (NCBI): domain Eukaryota; kingdom Metazoa; phylum Chordata; class Mammalia; order Carnivora; family Felidae; genus Panthera; species Panthera leo. The sequence continues at coordinate 7,536,777 of NC_056697.1, forward strand.
TGTCTCTCAAAAAAGGAACATTTGAAAAAAATGATCTTCTCATTCCACTTTATATGTTGACGGAAAATGAAATCCATCTTCCAATTACTAGCTCAAAATCATCTTCTTTAAGTTTATTGAGAAAGAGAGACAGACAGCAAGAGAGACACGGAAACAAGTGAGTGGGGAAGGGGCAGAGGGCAAGGGAGAGAGAGAATCTCAGTCTCCATGCTATCAGTGCAGAGTCCGATATGGAGCTCAAACTCACAAAACCATGAGGTTATAACATGATCTGAGACCAAGAGTCAGACCCTAACTGACTGAGCCACCCAGGTCCCCCTAAAATGACTTCTTACACTTGATTTTCCAGTATGTTTATGTTTATTCAGCATACAAAAAGGATAACCTAAAGTACCATTAAGTAATACGTTAATCCTGCAAAACCTGCTGATTATGGAAATATGTCAAATACAATGCAGGAGAGAATCTGTGACCTTGCCAAACTTCTAAGAAGATAAGAAACAGGAAATAACTCAATACTGAGAAATTTTTAAAACAAATAAAAAGGTGGGCACTAGGTGGCTCAGTCGGTTAAGCATCTGACTTCAGCTCAGGTCATGAACTTATAGTCCATGAATTCTAGCCCCGCATCAGGCTCTCTCCTGTGAGCACTGAACCTGCTTCGAATCCTCTGTTCTCTTTCTCTGCCCCTCACCTGCTTACTCTCTCTCTCTCAAATAAATGTTAAAAAAATAAGTAAATAAAAAGGCATTAGAAAAAACAAAAGCTAGTCAACTTGTTATTTATGGCAGTTATGACAGCAACTTCATGAAGATAATGCATGACTAGCTAAGCTTCACCTCTCGAGACATCTTTTTCATCTTAAAATGATTAACAAGTAAAGTTAAACTACTTGAAATAATGAAGACTATTAACAAAACAAACATAGAAAGGAGAAATCAAACAGAGAATGATGAACTGATAATATTCAACAAATAATTACAACCTAAATGCCAGACACTTTCCTTTTTTTTTTTTACTTTTTTTTTCAAGATATGAAATTTATTGTCAAATTGGTTTCCATACAACACCCAGTGTTCATCCCAAAAGGTGCCCTCCTCAATACCCATCACCCACCCTTCCCCCATCAACCCTCAGTTTGTTCTCAGTTTTTAAGTCTCTCTTATGCTTTGGCTCTCTCCCACTCTAACCTCTTTTTTTTTTTTCCCCTTCCCCTCCCCCATGGGTTTCTGTTAAGTTTCTCAGGATCCACATAACAGTGAAAACATATGGTATCTTTCTCTGTATGGCTTATTTCACTTAGCATCACACTCCCCAGTTCCACTCACGTTGCTACAAAGGACCATATTTCATTCTTTCTCATTGCCACGCAGTACTCCATTGTGTATATAAACCACAATTTCTTTATCCATTCATCAGTTGATGGACATTTAGGCTCTTTCCATAATTTGGCTATTGTTGCCAGACACTTTCCAATGCTAGAAATATCAGTGCCTTAGAGAATTTTAATCACATAGATGCCACTAAACCTAAAAGAATCTGAAGGAAGATATTACCCCAAAAGCACCTCAACAAAACAAATTAAAACAAAATCAGAACAGCACACATATACATGAAGACAACTAATAAGAGCACACATACTGAAGGGAAGAAGAATCATGCCAGAATACATCACCCAAACACAAATTATGATGACTTCTCCAAGTCCAAAATTATTCCTAAAGCCAATACATAAAAAGAATACTGTTCTATTATAGTTGACACTTACATTGCACTGGGGAAGGCTAAAGTTCAGAATGATTTTTTTGGTAACTTTTTTAAACTGAAAAGAGTTGCAAAAATCCCAGTAGTTTAACACCATCACATTTAACTTTAATCATAGCACATTTATTGAGGCAGAATAAAATGACAGAAAATCAAAGCTGGAAAAATTATCTGGCCTCATAAAATTAACTTCAGCTCAGGTCATGATCTCACAGTCTGTGAATTGGAACGCCGTGTCAGGCTCAGTGCTGACAGCTCAGAGCCTGGAGCCTGCTTCGGATTCTGTGTCTCCTCTCTCTGCCCTTCCCCTGCTCATGTTCTGTCTCAAAAATAAACAAAAACATTTAAAAAATTTAAAAAAAAAAAAAAAAAAAAAAAAGTCCGGCATATTTTGGGAGGTAAATGAAAGAGAACTTTATTCACTGCAATTTAAAATTTCTGTGGCTAACGACTTGTTATATAGCCAAATACTTAATCCTTGAAACAAAATTACAAGTCAAAATTTTTAATCAAACCTAAGCCTATTCTGAGATTTAAAGCAAGCCAAATTTCAATGTTTAAATATGTAAAAGCACATATAATCAGTGATTATAGAACACTGGCAATGACAGGTAAGGTGGCTCTAATCACTACTAGTTGAGCCTATTATGTCTCAATTTTCACATCTAGCTATAGAAATATCTATGTAAAGTAATACAAAATGCTAATAACAAACATAATTAGAACTCAAATGACTTTGGTATTAAGTTACCAACATAAAAAGTAGTGTTCTGTGCACTTGGCTGGGTCAGCTGGTAGACAGCATGAGACTCCTGATCTTGGGGTTATTAAGTCTGAGCCCTATGTTGGGTAAGGGCTTACTTAAAAATGAAATAAAAACAAAAACAAAAAAAGCCACGCTCTTATTTATCTAAAAGATTTAGAACCACATGATTAAAAATAACAACCTAGTAATTTTTATCCACAGTGATTTTAAAGATCGCTTATCTAACTCTATATCAGACAAATTAAATAGGAGGATGAGGTAATGGTGCAATGAACACTAAGTACCAGTATTATTCCAAAGTTCCCCAAGTGACTATAATGTGCTATCAGGGTTGAGGAAAAAAAAAAAAACACCTCTGCATTAACCCTTTCCCAAACATTAATGTCAGGCTCTGTTCAAATAATTAAGACGATGACATTTGAGGACACAACTCTGAAAGAAAAAATGAAAGCTAAAAATCTATTACTCAAGTATTGAAAGAATGAAAAACACAAAAATCTATTAACAACTGTAATAAAGAAGTGAGAAGTAAAAATGTAATGAAAGTTAACATGAAAGTATTAAGTTCATGATGGCTGCAAAAATATGTGGTTATTTTTAATACTGATGAATTAATTAGTGAATAATTCATAATGAATTAGGATGCTTAATTTTATGTGTACTTTACCACAACTAAAAAAGTTTTAAAGGTTGTTCTCATTTGAAATAAAAAGGACAAGGATAGTTCAACAGTACAGAGTTGACAATCCTGAAATGAATCCTTAATTATAAGCCTCTTTCAACAGGTCAAATAGTTCCCAACAAGGGAATCAAGACTTCACTGGAAAAAAAAGTCTTTTCAACTAAAAGGACAGAATTGAATGTCCACCTGCAAAAGATGAATTTAGATCTCTTAATTCTTGCAATACACAAAGCTAATTCAAAATGAACTGCACACCAAAAGGTTAAGTACTTTAAACATAAAATCCTTTGAGACAACTGTAAGTGAATCTTTGTGATCTAGTTATGTAAGATTTCTTAGGAAAACCACAAACAAAAATAAAAAATTACAATAAACAACTTCAACAAAATTAAAAATACTTGCACTTCAGCAATTCCTATCAAAATAATAACACCAGCATTCTTCACAGAACCGGAACAAACAATCCCAAAATTTGTATGGAACCAGAAGAGACCCAAAGCAATCTTGAAATTGATAGCCAAAGCAATCTTTAAAAAGAAAACCAGGGGCGCCTGGGTGGCGCAGTCGGTTAAGCGTCCGACTTCAGCCAGGTCACGATCTCGCGGTCCGTGAGTTCGAGCCCCGCGTCGGGCTCTGGGCTGATGGCTCGGAGCCTGGAGCCTGTTTCCGATTCTGTGTCTCCCTCTCTCTCTGCCCCTCCCCCGTTCATGCTCTGTCTCTCTCTGTCCCAAAAATAAATAAAAAACGTTGAAAAAAAAAAAAAATAAAATAAAAAGAAAACCAAAACTGGAGGCATCACAATCTCGAGCTTTGAGCTGTAATCATTAAGACAGTAAGATACTGGCACAAAAACAGTCATTACAATGGAATAGATTAGAGAACTCAGAAATGGACACACAAATGTATGGCCAACTAATCTTTGACAAAACAGGAAAGAATACCCAATGGAATAAAGACAGTCTCTTCAGCAAGTGGTGCTGGGAAAACTGGACAGCGACATGCAGAAGAATGAACCTGGACCACTTTCTTACACCACACACAAAAATAAACTCAAAATGGATAAAAGACCTAAACTTAAGACAGGAAGCCATCAAAATCCTCTAGAAGAAAGCAGGCAAAAACCTCTATGACCTTGGCCACAGCAACTTCTTACTCAACACGTCTCGGGAGGTAAGGGAAAACAAAAGCAAAAAGAACTATTGGGACCTCATCAAAATAAAAAGCTTCTGCACAGCGAAGGAAACAATCAAAAAAACTAACAGGCAACTGGAAAAGAAGAAAATATTTGCAAATGACATATCAGATAAAGGATTAGTATCAAAAATCCATAAAAGTCAACACCCAAAGAACAAATAATCCAGTGATGCAATGGGCAAAAGACATGAATAGACACTTCTTCAAAGACATCCAGATGGCCAATACATGAAAAAATGCTCAACATCATTCATCCTCAGGGAAATACAAATTAAAACCACAATAAGATACCACCTCACACCAGTCAGAATAGCTAACATTAACAACTCAGGCAACCCCAGATGTTGGCAAGGATTCAGAGAAAGAGGATCTCTTTTGCGCTGCTGGTGGGAATGCAAACTGGGGCAGCCACTCTGGAAAACCAGTATGAAGGTTCCTCAAAAAATAAAAAAACTACTCTACAACCCAGCAATTGCACTAACAGGTATTCTTCCAAGGGATACAGGTGTGCTGTTTCGAAGGGGCACATGCACCCCAATGTTTACAGCAGTGCTATCAACAATAACCCAAGTATGGAAAGAGCCGAAATGTCCATCGATGGATGAATGGAGAAAGATGATGTAGTATATTTATACAATAGGGTATTAGTCGGCAATCAAAAAGAATGAAACCTTGACATTTGCAAGGATGTGGATCAAACTAGAGGGTATTATGCTACGCGAAATTAGTCAAAGACAAATATCATTATAATTTCACTCATATGAGGAATTTAAGATACAAAACAGACAAACATAAGAGATGGGAAGCAAAAATAATATATAAACAGTAAGGGGGCAAAACATAAGAGACTCTTAAATGTAGGGAACAAACAGGGTTGCTGGAGGGGAGGTGGGGGGGGGGATGGGGTAAATGGCTTAGAGGCATTAAGGAATTTACTCCTGAACATTCTGCTGTACTATATGCTAACTAACTAGGATGTAAATTTAAAAAATAAGAAAAAAGAAACAATCTGCACTTCAAAGATGCCATTAAGCAAAGAGATAACAGAGACTACTACGAGAAAATATTGCACATCATGTCAAATAAAAGATATAACCTAAACTGAAAAAATTAGATATTAATTTTTTAAAAAAGCACAGTATGAATACACATTTCTCCAAAGATTTACAAATAGCCAGTGAGCGTACAACATCATTACCCAATCGGTAAATGCAAATTAAAACCACATGATACTACTGCACATCCACTAAAGTGGGTGTAACCAAAAGTCAGGATACAAACAGAGAACTACAAAACTTATAAACTGCTGGTAGGAATAACAACACTTTGGAAATGAGTTGGAAGTTTCTTAAGATAAACATAAATTCACAATGCAACAATTTTGCTCCTAGGCATGTACCTATACTATTCATGTACCACCAAAACTTGTAATGTTCCTACTAGCTTTAGGTCCGTATTAAATAGAGCCACAATACAGTATGAATGAATCTCAAAAACATTACCTAGGTGAAAGCAGCCAGATATAAAGAATAAATATTACATGATCACATATGAAATATTCAAGATAAGCAAATCTATAGAGATACGAAGATTAGAAATTACCTGCGGCTACAGAGGAAGGAAGTAAGATTAAAGCTAATGATCAGGAGGAACTGGGGTGATGTAAAAATTATAAAAATGGAATTGGGTACTGTTTTCCTATTTCTAAATTGAATTAAAAAGGAATAAATTTTATTGTATGTAAAAATTACACCTCAAAAAAGCTGCCAAAAATTTACCTGATAACCAAGACATAAATGCCTTTTCACTTTATAAGTGCATACCCTTTAAAGTACATATATCAAAGCAAGAAAAAGTTCTTATTAAGAAAATTATCTTTAATTCAGTGTAGGCAAAGGATGGTTTCCACATTAAATTTTGAAACAAAGGTAAAAATATTAGAAAGCTAAAAAAGTAAATATCTGTTCAGCTAAATAACAACTAAATGCTTAATTTCTTGGCAAACATCCAGTTTCAATAACCATAAGCTGCATTATAAATATCTCATCAAAGAAAAAAATCTGAAATAGATACCAAATGTTTCTTACCTACATATTGAAAATGTATTTCAGAATCCCAGAAAAAAAAGTATTGGTAAATACTATTTGACAATTTCTGTTCAGTAATATGTCTTAAGGTAGAAATTACCTGTTTGCTGGTTAGTGGCTACAGAAATTACCTGTAAGTTAGACCAAGTATTTTAGCGTAAACCAATAAAAGAAAGTAAACATTAAAACAATATAATGTTACACATTCATGTAAAAACTGAATACTTAAAATCTAAAAATATTATTTTTAAATTCATGAAACAAAAAAAACTCTCAAGTGATCCTTGGAACACTAACTGCAAGTACTTCACGCTTTCCATGTTCCCAGACACTGGAACAAAATTTTTAGTGTTTAAGTTGAAACTACAGGCATGTTTCTGAATTGAGAAAAATAATGCTGACCTCTTTGTATAACATGTGTTTCAACTTTCCAGTTTTGTTCAGGCAAAAATGACCGTTAAATTAGGACAGCAAGGAAAATATAAGAGCCTACGGTCCGTTTTAAGTCACTCCAAAAATAGGGTTTAAGATAGTCACCTTAACCTATAGTTTTCTCCTATTCACAATGTAATTGGTAGTGATAAGTTGCAAGAACACATTTACCGAATGTTTCCTGATCAAAGAACCTAAACTTATTTTTTTTAAGCGTTAAGTATATAAATGTTAAGCGCATTTACAAAATGAACCTATTTCCTGGTAATAAAATACTACAGTGTACCCCCCCTAAAAATTACAAGATGAATAATTTAACCCACATTTACAACCGGTAAACTGAATTCAGAAACTATTCTTAAAAATTACTCAGTTGTAAAGACCTGTGGGACAAACTGCACAATGGGAATACTCAAGTAGCGTAATAAAGGAAATCCACACAATAGCATAAATCGTCTCAATGAACCGTACTTTCAACAGAATGCTAAGTGTATTCTATAACTCCAAATTAACATTTTATAATAAAAAATCCGTATACGAAATCACAATGAGATTTTACTAACCAACTCAAAAATACTCTTTCAACATCAAAAGCGAAAAACAAACACGTAAAAGATAACGTGGAATCGACCTTTCCGTGAAGACATCTTTCACTGTCCGTTAGCTCTCAACACTTTGAAAGAAGGGAGAAGGCAAAAACTGTCCCACGGTCTCTGGCTACTGCGGAAGGGGAAAAACGTAACCCGACAGCCAGGAATAACTGTGGCCTAGCTGTAAATCCAAATCACTGCACCTCAGTGAGGCGTTTGATGTCGAGTCTAGCGAGGAGACCCGCTTGGGATCTTGAGTCTGTACTATATAAATCCAATAATCGAGAGCGTTTATACCCGTAGTACAAACTGGGGACTACAGTAAACGTTGGGGAAGGGGGGGTTGGGGCAGGCGTCAGAGCCGTCAGCCATTTTCCCTTACCTCCCCCAAACCGACATGATTCTAGGGCCGGCTCGGCACCCATTAACGCTCTACCGAGCGCCTACCCAGGGCGGAGAATTGCGGGGCCGATGGGTTTGGCTAGAAAAGGAAACACATACTCACACGCCCCTAGTTCGTGAATTCTCTTTCAAATCCTGCTGTGGGTCCGGAAAGGGGCAGGTAGCTATTCACTGTACGACACCGTTACTTTACCCTGAAACCCGAGTATGCGAAAACAGCAGGGAGCGGCAATGTTGAATCCCAAGTCTGGCAAAAACAAAAACCTGCTACAGCCATGCTTGGGACTTCGGCGCTGAGGAAAAAAAAACACCCACTCCGTTCAACGTACGCTGTGGTTCTCTTACCTAATTTTTTCCTCTTCCGGCAGGGTCTGTCGCTGGGTTTAGATGAGCTCCAGGTGGTGCGTTCGTCTTGCGTCACCTTTTAGTCCTACTGCAAGGTTGGCTTCACCGTTCCTAGATCCAGGCCTGGTCTTTCCACCGCGACTCTGCTCCCGACGCCGACACCGACACCAAGTCCTGAGGCGGCCGCCTCCCGTGTGGGAGACGCTGCAGCCGGGGCGAGCTTCCGAAAGGCCTAGTAGCTGTTTGAGGCTCAAAGGGGCTGGACTCAAAAAAAGCCCCTAAAGGGCGGGGTTCGGGGAGGTTGGTGGTCAAGCAGTCTTCTAGGCCGGTCCTCTTCAATATGGCGGATCCGCCGAACCAAAAAAAAAAAAAAAAAAAAAAAAAAAAAACCAACCCGCCGAGCCAGTGGCAACCGAACAGGCGCAGACTCCCACCAGCCCCAGCGCCACTTAGAACCTACAGGACCCCCGCTCTTTCCAAGTCCCGCCCCTCGGCCCTCCCCCGACTTCGGCCCAGCCTCTTTTCCCTCAGCTGTTCCGGCTTTCTCCCTTTAGCCCCACCCATTTACCCTTCATTCCACCGGAATTAAGAAATCCTTCCGCCAATCCGGGTGTGTCGTCCTGGCTGATAACTCTTGGTCCGGAAGGTCTGAGGTAAAAACGGGAAAGATCGCAGAATAAAGGCAGCCGTCGAGTCATTAGCTGTCGCACCACCCTCAGTATGGGGTACAATGCGGCTCTCCAACCTTCTTTGGTTGTAGACCGCCCTAGGGAAAGAGCTGGTTGTGAGCCAGACTAAGGAAAAGGGGGCATATTGAAACTGGGAATCTGTTGGTACAGTGGGTGGCCTGCACAGGTGAGGCAAAATGGACACAAGGGTTACTACGTATTTAGAAGAAAGGATTAATCGCGTGTGGTGACGCAGCGGCGTCGCTATGACAGTTTCACTTGCATCGCTGGGTTTTGTTGCATTATGAATCTGCCCAAGCGGCTAACACGGATGAAAACGCCACCAGTCCTAAATTTTTACGTAATGGACAGGAGAGAGATAGACCTCCATAAGGAGGTGCTGAGACTGAGCACTGACTTTTCCGCTGTACGTGGACGATCAGCAAGGCACACTTTGGGCTCACCGTTTCCCTCCTCCGTGCATTCATAAACAACCATCTCTGTATTGATGCCCATGCCTGGGGGCGCAGAGGTGGGAAGAAGGGGTAATTGTACAGGATTCAGTGATTCAGGGCCCCTTGCCCTATGAATAAGAGGAAAGTCCAATACATTACACTTGGTATATTGAGATGACCATGTGGATTTTGTACTTTATTAATATATTTCTTTCATTGATTTTCATAATGTGTAAACAAGCTTGTATTTCTGGGAAGATTCCCACTTCACCATGGTGTAACGTGTATATATATACGTATACGTGTGTGTATATATACGTACAAAACTTTACGTAAATGGTTGTTTCGCTTTGTAATTTGTTCCTTGATGTAACTAACCACTAGCATAAATCCCTGGAAGACTGCAGATATGCTATTGATAGAGATGTCGTTAGTAATTATTACCATAATCAAGTCTTCAAAACGTATCTCCCAAATGATATTCTGAAAAGAAAATATTTAGAGAGTAGATTAGTTGGTCAAGATCATCAAAAAGGAAGTGAAAACGGAAATCTCATCCCTAGCAAAATGTGCTTTGTGACCCAAACCTGCCTGCCTGTAATAATTACAAGCAAAACATTGTAGAGGCCTTATTTTTACTTCCTGCTTCTTGCCTTACTGTTTCCATGAAGGGTCTTGAATATGGGTGATACTTAGACACCAGTCTTTTTATTTATTTATTTATTTATTTTGGTAAATATATTTACTGAAATATACATACATCCTGTAAAGTTCACAGCTCAAGTTTTTACTAAGTAAGTACATTTCAGAGATCATATTCTAAACTTCCTGTTTAGACCTGAGCTAGGTCTATACTGTTCCACAGATTTGAATAACTTTACCTAACTCTGTGGAACAAGACTATGAACACCCAAGTTTGCAGATTTCCTTTCTAAAATCTACAGAAATGATATGAAGGGGTATTTGTGGATGTCGCAGGTATAGTATTTGTGTAACAGCTGAAGGACAGTGAGCATGAGAATTCCATTTATTTTTCTATTGTCATAAGCAAGCTTGCTCTTTCTGTGTAGGGGATAGGAACGGATATTGCCTTATCATTCAAGGTTTCTAAGAAATGACTTAGGAATAAAAAAAAAAAAGGCAAATGACATGGGTTAAAGTATTTAATTGTTGATAAATCCAGGAAAACAAATGAGGAGCGCAAGAGCCATAGAGTACTGTCTCACAAAAAATACTACCAGTGTATATATACAATAGAATATTACTGACCAATAAAAATATTGATGAAATCTTGCCATTTGCAGCAACATAGATGGAATTAGAGTGTATCATGCTAAGCAAAATAAGTCAGTCAGAGAAAGACAAATATTTGACTTCACTCATATGTGGAATTTAAGAAAAAACATCAGATGAACAGAGGAGAAGGCAAGGAAAAATAGAAAAGATAAAAAGTTGCTGGAGGGGAGCAATGAGCTAAATGGATTATGGGCATTAAGGAAGGCACTTGCTGTGATGACCACTGGGTATTGTGTAAGTCAGGAATCACTGAATTATACTCCTGAAACCAATACACCACTATATGTTGACTAACGTGAATTAAAAAAACAAGAAATGCTGCCAGTGCAGCACATATATATCCTACCAAGATACATCCTGGCAGTCATGCTCCAGCATATGGCCCCTGATATACATTTGAAGGGTCTCATGACTGAAGAGTAATTATTAAACAGTAATAAATGATGTTTCCCTAGCAACAGCTAGCCCCTCAGGGTTCTGGAAACCTTGCTTTCAAAATATGTTAGATACTTTGCTTATGCCAGCCTGAGGAGATATGAGTTACCTGTCATGACGCCAGTGCAGTTCTTCTGCCCACAGGTCCTGTCTCTGTGCTTTAATAAAATCACCTTTTTTGTACCAAAGACAACTGTAATAATTCTTTCTTGGTTGTCGACTCCATCCCCCACCATCACCCCAAAATTCATCATATGGCACCCAACATGGGGCTATGAGTCTTTTCATCTGGACTCTGAGCCTGTGCAAATATGGTGAGTATACTTTCTCTTTTCCTCCTTTATTCTCATTTCAGAGGTGTTTTGAGGAGGATGGTCTTATTGGAACATTTTCACGTTGATTGCTCAAGCTGTAATCCTCTAGCCTGTGACTACTCTACGGGGAAGAGAAAGTCTGCCTTTTGACTGGAAGTTAGTTCCTTGGCTTGAATGGTGGTAATAAGAACCACAAACTTGATGCCCCCTCTTTATTCCTGTCCTTATACAAAGTTGTCTGGCTGTGGCACAGGACAGCCATCTAAGTCACCAGGATGCCTGCCACTCCTAAGACTCCCTTGTGACGTTTCCTCCTCATTGGTCTAACATGATCCCCTCCATATCTCTGGTCTAGCCACTTCTGGCGACAGGACCTCCACTGACAGCCGGCCAAAACCAGTACCCAATTGAATTAAAATCCAACTAGGGACTATTTTCTAGGAAGTTGGCTGCACAGACTATAAGTGTTGGGATGTCACTTAGATCATGATGGATTTCTGCCTTTACCATTTTCAGTCAGTGTCCTCTACTAACTACTACTTAAGTTATAAAACTGGGTAATTTCCCCTTGTAAAACTTTTCCAGTGTTTTCCATGGGTTAAAAAGGGCAGGTTCTTCAAGAAACTAAATCTCAGCCTCCCCAGCATGCTCTTCACAGACTAGATAATCAGGGCATGACCATCAGGACACGTTCGAGGCATGGCCTTTTAGGCCACAGGCTTCAGGGTAGGGTATTTTGGTCCATATGGTCCATTCTGTAATCTCGAATGCAGTAGACAAGTTGGGGGACACTAGGATCCCTCCTCAGGGGTCCTTAGTCAGTGGTGATCATAGCAACTTCATTCAAGGGACGCCTTGGGTCTCTTTGACACCAGGAGCCTCTGACATATCCTGTGTGGGGGACACCACCAGGGAGTTGGGGGGAGTCGAGGAGTAATGGAGCCTCTCTCTCTTTTCTTTCTACTTTTCTCCCTAGGAGAAGCATGGGAGCTTCTCCTCAACCCCCATGGATTCTCCCTTGGGATGCCTTTTTAACCCACTGGAAACAATTTAGCCTGAAAAATGTAGAAAGGACTGATCTCCTGTAACACTGCATGGCCTTAGTAGGCAGGGCCAATGGATAGAGATATGCTAGGTCCAGTCCTTTACGGGTCCAAATCAGGACCCAGAACAAAAAGTCTCTTGCAGAATTCATTGCCCAAATGAGTTTGGCTAGTAAACTCCCTCCTGACATAATGGATGGCTAAACAGGCCTCCTCCTAATAGAACACTGGAGGAAACACAGGCCATTCCTGACACTGTTGACTCTTTGTTCTTCCCTGTAATAGATGTGGGGGCCTCTCCCTCATTCATTTTCCAGGTTAAGGGATGTAATTGGAAGCAACTATGGTTAGTCTATCTCAGGAAAGGGACTTTAAGGACTATTCCCAAGCAGCTGCCAAAACTCCATTTGTTTCGGGGAAATTCCCTGTCAGCTCCAGCCCTACATAGTTTCCAGATTTCCACTTTGGTGACAAAAAACATGGCATCTGTTCCTCTGCCCCAGCTGACAAGGTTTAGAACCAGAAATCCTTCTCTGCCTTCTGCTGGCATTTCACCTCTTCTGCCTTTCCACCCCCTCTTTCTGCACCACCTTGGGTGCAGCCTGCATAACTAGTTCCTATACCATCCTCAGTACTTCAGGCACCATTGGCTCTTCCTACCCTTGATATGAAGGAGATAAGCAAAGCACACCCACTTGGATGACCCACTTCAGATTCCTGCACTGGTGTCCCAGGTAAAAACAGACAATGGGGAACAAGTGATTGACTTTTAAGTGGACACAGGTGGAACATATTTGGTATTTAAACTAACTTAAGTTTGTTGGTTTAATTAAGATAGACCTGTATTTAGAGTTAATAGCATTAAATATGGAAGTTTGTTGAAGGTCAAGTAAGCTCATGTTGTGTCTGTTGCAGTTCATTAGCAAAAAAGATGACTTATAGAAATGCAAACTGGTACAGCCACTCTGGAAAACACTATAGAGGTTCCTCAAAAAACTGAAACTAGAACTACCCTACGACCCATCAGTTGCACTACTAGGTATTTATTCAAGGGATACAGGTATGCTGTTTCAAAATGGCACATGCACCCCAATGTTTATAGCAGCACTATCAACAATAGCCAAAGTATGAAAAGAGCCCAAATGTTCATCTTGCAAATGGCAAGATTTCATCCTTTTTGATTGCCGAGTAATACCCCAATGTGTGTGTATGTATACATGTATATATATACACATATACATATTGTACGTGTATATATATACATACATATTTATTTTTGATGAACATTTGGAATGGATAAAGAAGATGTATATATATATACACACACATACATATATATGTATATATTATTATATTATACATATATATGTACAATATATACATATTATATATACAGTATTATATATACATGTATGTATGTGTGTGTATATATACATATACATATATATATACACATACACAGACACACACACACACACACACACACACACACATGTATGTGGGTGGCTCAGTCAGTTAAGCTTCTGACTTTGGCTTGGGTTGTGATCTCGCTATTTGTGCGTTCCAGCCCCACAAGAGGCTCTGTGCTAATAGCTTGGACCCTGGAGACTGCTTCTGCTTATTCTGTGTCTCTCTGTCTCTCTGCCCCTCCCCTGCTCATGCTCTGTCTCTCTCTGTCTCTCAAAAATAAATGTTAAAAAAATTTTTTTAATAAAAAAAAAAAATGTAAATTATCCCTAATTGATCTATGGGTCTCATGCAATCTCAATCAAAATTCCCAGCATTCTTTATCTATGTGTGGAAATAGACAAACTGATTCTAAAATTCATATGGAAACATAGAGGACTTAGAATAGTTCCAACTTCTTTGAAAAAGAAGAATAAAGAATATCCTACCTGATTTCAAGACTTAATATGGAATTTCATAATCAAGACAGTGTGTTGATGGTTTCCTGAGTCTCTCTCTCTCTATATATATATGTGTCAAAACTAATCACATTGTACACTTTAAATATGTGCAACTTATTTCATGTCAATTATACCTCAATAAAACAGTTAAAAATGAAAAAGAAAGATGACTTAAAATAATGGTTACTTTTGTCTGTCTCAAAGTTTTCATGGCTATTCAGATAGCTGTTAAAGTCTTTGAAACCTGAAACTTTAAAGTTTTACTTCATGAAAATTGGGATTGAATTCATTGGATATCTATGTCTTGTATAAATAGAATGGGGTGCTAAAGCATTGATTACTAAACATAGGTTTGTGCTTTTAACTTACTGAAGAGAAACTAAGGCTATTTGGCTCTATTCAAAAACATACTTTGTGTTTAAGTGGTTCCTAAATTTATCATACAAAGAATTCTGGTGTAACAGTTCACAACTGATTACCACTTAGTTTTCACTGGAGACTAACATTTCTAAGAGTTAAAATTCTGCCAAATGTAGTTAAAACTTAATGGAAATAAGGGAAACAGTGCTGTATATAAAAAAATAGGAGATGTGTAAGAAAGATATAATGAATGGAAATACATTTTTGTTAAAGGTAAAAGAACATTAATTTAGTCCTAAATGAGATTGGTCATTTGGAAAAAAATGGCTTGGGATAAAATCTGAAGGCAAAGGAAGTTGTAGAAGGTTCAGAAAAGGGAAATCTTTGGAAAGGAATTTTATGTGTGGTCGGGATGGACTAAGGTTGCAATGGATGGATTTTAAAAGTACACTCCTATAAGATTAAAATTCTGCTTTTCTCTCTGGTCAAAAGACAAAGTTTTCTTGGATTGTTGATTGTTCTGGATAAAAATATATGCAAAGGTTGATTTTCTCTTTTGTCTGCTAGGAAAACCAAAGCTTTATGTTTCATCTTTATCAAGTCTTTGATTACTTGAAGTTAAAAAATGCTTAATTTTAAATGAGCTAAGTTTTGCTAACAACTATATAATTCTACATATTTGCTCTTATTGCCACCTTGGTTAAATAAATCATTTAAACTTTTAAAGTTTGTAATGATCTGTAATCCTATTTAGGATGTGCTCTATACCTTTTTAAATAAGGTTCCCAGGACTTAAATTGTAAATGAAATCCTTTTGACCAATTAGGCCTTTTTATTTTGTATGTTAGGTGGAAAGCCATGTCAGAAGAATGATGGTAAACATTAGGTTGTATTGCACAGATAAATGCTATAACTGCTCAAATAAATATGTTATTCCTAAAGTTTTAAATTGTTTTGGTACATGGTCATCACTTGATATTCTGATTATCAAAGTATTATGTGTCACAGAAATAACTGGGTTAACCTTGTCAATTCTATCATAATGAATTCTAATCATATTGTAACCATGTCCATTTTTTAGTCTTTTGTCATTTATAGTCATTGTTCTGATGCTCTAACAAAACGTGTTTCATCTTCAAGGAGATTTATGAAAAGGACTTTTAGGACAAATACAGGTATTTGACATCTTTAGGATTAATACTAAACTGGGTGTGAAAGGGCGGGCCTATGCTGGCCGACTCCATCTTGTTCTGTGTCCTTCACCGTGACCACACCTCCTCCCCTTGAGTAACCCCCCCCTCACCTGCCTAACAGGACTCGGACCCTTCCCCAGGACCCTTCCCCAGCCAATCGGCTGAGGCCATAGCCATTACCTCACCAACTGCCCCTAGGCCCCAATAAAGCCTTTGTCCTTTTGAAACTCGCTCTCTCTCCCTGGTATCTCACCACTGCGTCGGTGCAGGTAGGGGATTGAGCTCGAGCTAGCTCGAATAAAGGCTCTTTTGTTTTTACATCGGACTCGGCTCCCTGGCGGTATTTGGGGATCACGAATTCTGGGCATAACAGGTGAGAATTGCCAGAACTAACAAGCAGCATTCAAACTGAACCACAGTTAGTAACATGGAACTACATGAACTGAGAAAGACTAAGTTTTTGTAACTGTTGTTGGAAACATTGCTGGTTCTCTTCCAGATTAAAAACAACAACAACAACAACATTCTATTAAGATGTCTATGTTTTACAGAAATATTATAAAAGTATTCATTTGTAAACAAGCTGAGGCATTTAACTTTTCTCTGTATCTGAACCTTCTGAAATTCAAAAGCTCTCAGTAAGAATTCTTTCTTTCTGACAATTACAGTTATTTGCATTAAGTTCAATAAGAATCTTCTTCTTGTAACAGGAACCATTGCAAATCCTGGTTATTTTACCAAGGCTTTGACTGAAAAGTCCTATTTGAGAGTCCTGCATAGACTCAGATATGACCATACACCTTTAAGGAACTAAGACTGACTTTATGAAACATGGAGCCATAAAGCCACTTGGAAATGTTGGCCTGATACTTAGCTTATAGAGTTTCCAGCAGCCTTACCAGGTGAGTAAAGAATGTCACTTCCTGGCAGGTGCAGGAACCTCAGGATATCTTGGGGACCTCGTGAACTGGAATTCGCCCAATTCTACAGGTATTGTAGGCATGTCTGATGGCAAGACCTTGGCTTGGCTTCTGGCCTGGAGACGCTACTAAAAGTTCAATCTGCACATTCCTTATAAAAGGTTCCAGCAAAGCAAATTTAAAACATATATATGAACAATGGATGTTTTCCTGAACTTATGTAAAAAATTAGGCAGAGTTTGTTAAAATTAGACTTGTTTTATAAACAAATTAATCTTGATTTGGCTGTCTCTGGAAATGTGTATTACTTGAAGAAAAATTATATTTCTATAATGCATTGTTATGGATGTTAAATTCTAGTTCTGATTGTCTAAATGTTTGTTGCTTACCTAAACCAGACAACTTGTTGTAAACTTAAGAGATACTGTCACAATAGCACAGGTATGGACAATCTTCTTGCTTGTTATTCTGTGGGGATAGTAACAGGACTCCATAGGTATATTATTTAAAGTGGAAAATGGAATGGATTCCCCCAAAAATTGTATATAAAAAGCTTTTTCTCACTATTGACCTATCAATAGATAAAGACTATAGTGCTTTATTAAATTATATACTTGAGCGAGTATTAATTTATAAATCTCTAAATAAATATACAAACCATATCCTCCTGAAACCTGATTTTAACTACAAAATGTAAGGGGCCCTAGCAGGTCATGTTATATACTCCCACTGTGATAAGGTTAGAGGGGCACTCTTCATGGGAACATTATCTAAAATAAAACCTGTAACCCCTTCACAGAAAACCAGTGAGCAAACTAATTCACCTTCTCATTCCTGTAAACATGTAGAAGACTTTAAACTTCTCTTAAGATGGATGGTAGCACTTTTCTTTTTCATCCTCTGTTCCCCAGTTTATACTGACAATCCTTCTTATAATGAGCCATTCAAAAGGATCACCACAGACATTTGAGTTACAAACTGGAAAGACCAACCTGATTCTGGCTACCTGTTCCCACTCCCATCTAAGGATGCTTCAATGCTGACATCTAAAAATCTCACTGACAGCACTGGGTTTGTAATTTGCTCTAGCCATTAAGCTATATTTTTCTTGTTTCTATAAAAGTACCTCTTATTAATTACTTGATTGCCTACTGAACAGAGTCTATATGATGGCTATATACCACCTGTTACAGAGTTAAGGCCTTAAATGACCCTCAAAATAACATCGTATTAAATACTAAAGTAACTCAACTGCATAAAACAGCTTACAAAATAGAATGTTATTAGGTGTTTTAACTCTGCATAAGGTGGAACTTGTACTCTCATAAAAACAAAATGCTGTGTATACATTCCAGATCACAGTGAAAATATTTCTGGATTTCTAACTGACCTGAATACTCAAATGGTGCTTTAAACAATCCCTCTTTTTCCTTTTATGATTGGTTAAACATCTAGATGGGAGGAATTTGTCAACTACCAAAGAACTTTAATTTGGATGTCTCTTTTTTATAATTCTAATTATGCTTTGCTGTTTTCTCTCATGTCTCTCCATGTCTCATACCAAGCCAGCATCACTGCAATAAGTTCAAGCCAACAAATGATCCTTTCTACTCAAGAAGATTCACCTTGGATTCAACTGCTTATGCCTTTCATAACTCCACTATACCTTCCTGACTTATTAATGTTGACCCATAGGTAAGGACATCTCTATGTCCCTACCCAGCAGGAAGAAGCTACAGAAGATGAGATCTTCCACTTTAAAGATTTAAGGATCAAAATTACTCAGGGGGGTATGATGAGGGAGCATAAGGCAAGCTAAGGGCAAAGCAAAAGCTAACAACACTCTCCCCTCCACAGTGATGTGGGGAACAAAGACAAGAAGGAAATGACAAGTAAAATTAAATTTCTTAAAACCTGGTGCCCTTGACAAATACTTGAGGCAAAGGCAAATACAAGGTATAACGTTTCTCCAGGACCACTCTATTGTTGTAGTGTTAATCACTTGCCAGAGGGTAAGGCAAGGCCTCAGGTATCTTGGGAGCCCTCTTTAATATATCTGTCCTTCTGGAGGCCTCCCTTTGTCTTACCTCCCCTGACTCCAGAGTATATAACCAGCCACTCTGTACAACCCCAGTGCAGCTTCTCCTGCCCATGGATCCTGTCCCTGTGCTTTAATAAAATCACCTTTTTGCACCAAAGATGTCTTCAAGAATTCTTTCTTGGCCATTGACTCTGAGCCCCACCATCATTCCAAAACTCCATCAGTATGTTCTTTATTAAACTAGATGTTAAAATTAGAAAGCTGTATATTCCGGGCCCGTCTTAAAGTCTGGTGCTTGTGGGTAGCCCCATGGCACAGGAAGAACAACTGTTAGTGTACTCAGTTTGATTAATAAGTTTATGTGGGACAGCTAATGGGAGTATAAAGACTAAACCATATGAAACTAATCATTGTTTGGCTGCTTTTTGATGAGGTTTTTGAAACAGGGTGCTGTCGAGAAAGACCATCAGATGCCAAATAGAAGCGAGGCAAGATTTTATTCACGGCCGGTCCAAACCTGATCTCCTGATCTTAAGGAGAAAAGTGCAGAGAATGGCCCTGAACAAAGGTAGCGGTGAGCTTATATGGATTTTAGTAAGTCAGAATACATCATAATTTAGTTAACCAGTTACAATTTACAGCATTTCATGGTAGCCAATTGTGACATACAGATGTAAGTTTTGGCGGGAACCTATCAATTTAAAGGTCTTTGTCCTGAGGGTTTAAAATGACCAATCATAGACAACTAAGGTGCTGCGGGGCAGCGAGTATGTGACTTTTTACATGTTGATCTTGCCTAAGACAGATCTTGGTAGAAGGGGTGGGGGAGTGTTTTGCATCCTAAGTTACCTATTTAGCAAGCAAGCAAGCGAAGTTACAGAAAGGAGATAGGGGAGATGGGGCAGATAGTAATTTCTGATAACCCTAGTAGGGGACTGCATAAGCCTTTTATCTCAATTATTCATGAAAAGTGAGTTCAAGCCAAACTTATATACAGTAAGCTTTCTGATATAAGTTGACCTATTACAGTTTTGGGGGTGATGGTAGGATCCCTGGGGTCTAGCATTGACGGCCAAGAAAGAACTCTTGAGGACATCTTTAATGCAAAAAGATGATTTTATTAAAGGATAGGAGTAGGATCTGTGGTCAGAGTGAGTTGCACTGGGGTTGTGAGGAATGACTGGTTATATACTATGGAGTTGGGGGAGGTAAAGCCAAAAGGAAACTTTCCAAAGAGACTTTTATAAGCTAAAGATTCACAGTACAGATGGCCTAGCTATTGCCAAGCTAAGGTTGTTTTTCCCTCTAGCAAAACATTAAGACTATAGGGAGTTCCTAGAGGGATATTATACCCTGTATTTGCCTCAAGTATTTGTCAAGGGCTGCAAGTTATAAAGAAATTTATTTTTACCTGTTATTTCCTTCTTGGCTTTGTTCCCCACCATCACTATGGAGGGGAAGGTGATGTTTGGGTTCTGGGAAACTGACTCTATAGGGTTTTGGAGATTAGGCCGTTGATGATGTTTTGAGGTGATGGTGGGGTGGTCCAGAGACAACAACCAAGAAAGAATTCTTGAAGATGTCTTTGGTACAAAAAGGTGATTTTATTAAAGCATGGGGACAGGACCAGTGGACAGGAAGAGCTGTGATGAGTAACTCTATATCCCCTCACACTGGCAGGGCATCAGAGATAGAGTAAGTACCTAACTTATTTTGGAAGCAAGGTTTCTAGGACCTTGAGGGGCTAGCTGTTGCTAGGGAAACATCATTTATCACTGTTTAATAAAACTCAGTCACAAGACCCTTCAAATAAATATGGGGAGGGGAGGGGGATATAAGCTTGGAGTATGATTGCTGGCATATATCCTGGGGCAGTTGAGATAAAGAAATTGATTTACATGGTCCTCTAGGTTGGGATAATGTTAAGCCAAGTTCCCTTTTGTCCTCAGCAAAGTGTCATCAATTGAGGCAGCTGAGCTCCTAGAGGGAGATCACTCTTCTGGTCTCAAGAACCTGTCAACGGGCTGTAGGTAGTAAGGGAATTTAGTTTTTCATTTGCCTTAGTTTCCCACATACCATGGCAAGCATTTAATCCCCTTTCTTTTGTTCTTTGGTAGCCAGGGGTGCCTGAGGAATGTCATGCATATTCTACCTGGGGTGGGGAGAGGGTGGTGCTAGCTTGTGCTTTGCCCCCCTCAGCCTGCCTTATGCTCCCTCATCGATAAAATTGACTTTTTTTTAATTAAAAAATTTTTTTTAAATTCTTATTTTTGAGAGAGAGAGAGAGAGAGAGAGTGCAAGCAGGGGGAGGGTGGGGGGACACAGATTCAGAGAGAGAGACACAGGATCTGAAGCAGGCTCCAGGCACCAAGCTGTCAGCACAGAGTCTGATAAGGGGTTTGAATCCATGAACCTGAACCTTGAGATCATGACCTAAGCCGAAGTGATATGCTTAACTGACTGAGCCACCCAGGCACCTGTTATGCCCAGAACTTGTGATCCTCAAAGACCACCAGGGAGCCGAGTCCGATGCAAAAGCAAAAGAACCTTTATTTGAGCTAGCTCGAGCTCAATCCCCTACCTGCACCGATGCAGTGGTGAGACACCAGGGAGAGAGAGCAAGTTTCAAAAGCACAAAGGTTTTATTGGGGTCTAGGGGCAGTTGGTGAGGTAATGGCTGTGGCCTCAGCCGATTGGCTGGGGAAGGGTCGGAGTCCTGTCATGCAGGTCGCCGGGCATGTTTTGATCGGGAAGTTTGAACTGGTGAGCGGAAGGTTACTCAAGGGGAGGAGGCGTGGTCAAGGTGGAGGACACAGAACAAGATGGAGTCGGCCAGTGTAGGCCCACCCTTTCAGCACCCTGATAAGATTATCTTTATCTTGTAATTTACTGAAATATTTGCAAACTGATGGAGATTCATGTCCTGTATGACTCAGAGCTTTATCGTAAACCATTTATTGTCTGTCCTTTCCTTTGTCATCAGGCAGCCAGGAGCACCTGAGGAATATCACACATATCCCATCTGGGGGAGTTGCTATCTTGTATTTTGCCTACAGTCTTCACCACACTCCCTCATCACTTTTGACATACAGAAAATGGAAAATGTGTGATTTGAATAAGCAAAATCACACTGGGAAATTTTTTGCTTTATTTATTAAATATGAATACATACATACTCAAAAAATCTAGGAATTCCACTCATACACATATTGTTGTATCCAAATGATTCCTGAAACAGAATGCTATGGGCACCAGTGACAGTCACAACAAAATTTACTGCAACGAGAGGCAAGACCAACCGATCGGGACCGACACTCTTGACCAGAGTGTGGTCTCGAACAGCTGGGGTAGAGTTTTTATAGCCAACCACATCATCTTATCATCACCTGGGAACAAAACAAAGAAATAGTTCCCAGATGGGGGTGGAAACAGTTCAGACATGCCCTTGCCCCAAACCAGTCAAACACTAATCCAGTTGATTTTCCTTGAAATTTTGTTCCTTTGATTGATAGGATAAGGCTGTTATCTCTTAACCTACAGTGTTAAGACAAAGCTGTTATTTCTTAAGGCTACAGGTTAGCCTTACACTGCAATTTAACCCTTACAATATGCCTAATAAAAAAAAATGACATAGGTCCCTGAAAACACATCCACACTAAGTTGATTCATAAAGTTCCAATCTGCAAATGATTTACATGTCCATCAATAGTAATTAGATAGATATCTTTGATATATTTACATAACGCAGTATTATAGTTACAAAAATTAAGCTCCAGCCTTTATGTTAACCAAGGAAGCCAAAACAAATGTCTACATGGTGTATGATTCTGATGAAGTTTTTGGGCAATGGTGGGGGGGGTTCCAGGACCGACGGCCAAGAAAGAATTCTTCAAGACATGTTTGATGCTTTTATTAAAGAATTGAGGGGAGGGGCGCCTGGGTGGCTCAGTTGGTTAAGTGGACCACTTTGGCTCAGGTCATGATCTCGCGGTCCGTGAGTTCAAGCCCCGTGTCAGGCTCTGTGCTGGCAGCTCAGAGCCTGGAGCCTGTTTCAGATTCTGTGTCTCCCTCCTTCTCTCTGACCCTCCCCCGTTCATGCTCTGTCTCTGTCTCAAAAAGAAATAAATGTTAAAAAAAATTAAAAAAAAAAAAAAAGAATTGAGACAGGACCCAAGGGCAGGAAGAGCTGCCCTGGGGTTGTGACAGGTAACTCATTACATACCCTCTGGTTGGGAGGTGGTCAGAAATAGAGGAAGTTTCTGAGATATTTTGGAAGCAAGGTTTCTAGCACCTTGAGGGGCTGTTGCTAGGGAAATGTCATTTATTATCCTTGAATATCACCTCAGTCATGAGACCCTTCAGATGGGGGGGCGGGGGAGATCACAAGCTTGGAGTATGATTGCCAGCATGTATCTTAGGGCAGCTGAGATAAAGGAAGCAGGATCCTTGAGGTTGGGATAATGCTAAACTAATATTCACTTTTGCCTCCAGCAAACTGTCATCCTTGAGGCAGTTGAGCTCCTAGAGGGAGGTCACTTTGCCAGTTTCAAGGACTTGTCAATGGGCTGTAGGTTGTAAGGGAATTTAATTTTTCATTTGCTTTAGTTTCCCACTAACCATGGCAAACATTTAAAACGCTTTCCTTTGTTCTTGGGTAGCCAGGATTTTCAGAGGAGTGTCACACATATTCCTCCTGGGGGTGGTGGGGTCAGCCTGTATTTTGCCCTCAGCTTGTCTTCTACTCACCAATCATATTCCCCCTGAAAAATATTGACCGTTAAATCTTTAATGTTGCTGAAGGTGGAAGGTCTCATTTTCTGTAGCCTCTTCCTGTTGAGTAAGGGCATAGAGATGTCCCTACTTATGGGTCAGTATAGATCCCATGGGGAATGCATGGAGGAGTTACAAAAGGCAGAGCAGCTGAATCCAAGGTGGGCAACGTGTATGAACCTCCATGAGTAGAAAGGATCATCTATTGGCTTGAAGTTATTGTAGTGATGCAGTCTTGGCACCAGAGTTTTGGGAGAAAACAGCAAAACATAATTAGAATAACTAGAAAGATAAGCCCAAATGAAAGTCCTTTGGTAGCTGACAAAATCCTCCATTTTAGATGCTTAAAACAATCATTAAAGGAAAGAGAGGGATTGTTGAAAGCCTCCATTTGAGCACTCAGGTCAGTGACAAATCCAGAAATATTTCTGTGGTAATCTGGAATGTTTACACAGCATTTTGTTAGAGCAAATTACAAACCCAGTGTCTACCAGTGCTGCCAGCGAGATTTTTAGATGTCAGCATTGAAGCATCGTTACATGGGAGTGGGAATAGGCAGCGGGAATCAGATTGGTCTTTCCAGTGTGTAATGTCTGTGGTGATCCTTTTGAATGGCTCATTGTAGAAAGGAATTATTAATATAAATTGGGGAAAGGAAAATAAAGAAGAAAGGTACAGCCATCATAAGAGAAATTTGAGGTCTTTCACAGGTTCACAGGAAAAGAAGGCACCTTGGTTTGCACACTGATTTCCTGTGAAGGGGGTACAGGTTTTATGTAGATACAGAAACCCATGAAGACTGCCCCTCTAATTTTATTGCAGTGGGAGTACCTAATATGACCCAGCAGGGGCCCTTTTATTTTGGAGTTAAATCTTCATTGTATTAGGTTTTCCAACCTTTGAATACACAGGTCTTTGGGCTTATATGAGATGGGCTTCTATAACTGTCAGATCAGCTTTAGGGAGGGCATGGTTTGTATATTTATTTAGATATTTATGAATTAACCCAGGCTCAAGTGAATAAGAAAGCACTATAGTGTTATCTGTTGATAGGTCTGCAGTGAGAAAAGCCTTTGTGTTAAATTGTTGGGGGAATCCATCCTATTTTCCAGTTGTTTAAATAATATACCCATGGTGTCCTGTTACTATCCCCACAAAATGACAAGAAGGTTATCCATACCTGTGCTATTGTGACACCATTGCTTAGGTTTACCTCAAGTTGTCTATTTAGGTAAATACTTAAAGACAACTAGAATTTACACCCATAAATGAGCATTATTGAAACAGTTTTTTTTTTTCTCTCTGAAAACCCTCATTTCCGGAACAGTGAAATCAAAACTAATTCATTTAAAAAACAAGTCCAGTTTTAACAAATGTGGCCTAACTGTTTACATAAATTCAGCAAGAATAGTAATTGATCGTTAAGGATCTTTTAAAATTTGCTTTGCTGAAAACTTTCATAAGGAATCTCCAGGTTGAACTTTTAGTAGCCTCTCCAGGCCAGAAGCCAAGTCAAGTACTTGCCATCAGACAGGCCTGCAATACCTGTGGAATTGGGCAAATTCCACAATGTCCCCAAGATATCCTGAGGTTCCTGCACCCACCAGGAAGTGACATTCTTTACTCACCTGGGGAGACTGCTGGGAACTCTGTAAGCAATGTATCAGGCCAACATTTCCAAAGGGCTTTATGGCTCCATGTTTCATAAAGTCAACCTTAGCTCCTTAAAGCTGTGTGGTCGTATCTGAGTCTATGAATATCATCTTCAAATATGATGTTCCAGTCAAAGCCTTGGTAAAATAACCAGTATATCTAGTGGTGACGTGTTACAAGATGAACAGATTCTTATTGAACTTATGCAAACAATTGTAATTGCCATGAAAGAAAGAATACTCACTGAGAGTTTTTGAATTTCAGAGGATTTAGGTAGAGAGAAAGATAAATGTTTCAGTTTACAAATGAATACTTTTTGACACCTCTGTATATTACAGATATCTTAAGAGAAAGTTTTCTTAATCTGGAAGAAAAACATTTGAGAACCAGCAATATTTCCAAAAATCACCAAACTATAATCCTCCTCAATTCGTTTAGCCCCATGTTTCTAATTCTTGTTCAGTTTAAATGCAGTTTTTTAGTTCTTGAGATTCTTACCTATTTTAGTATTAATCTTGAAGATGTCAAATGCCTATATTTGTCCTAAAAGTACTTTTAATAAATCTCCTTGAGGATGAAACGTTTTCTGAGGGAATAAGAACAATTATACATGATAAAAATCTCAGAAATGGACATTGTTAAAGATCTGATGAGGATTCATTATAATACAATTGACAAGGAAATCAGCTATATCTGTGACACATAACACTTCAGTAGTCAGAATATCAAGTGAGGACCTTATACTAAAACATTAAAACTGTAGAATTACATCTATATTTAAGCAGTTACAGCATTTACCCATGCAATACAACCTAAGGTTTACCATTGTATGACAGTGCTTTTCCAAGTAACTTAGCATACCTAATTGGTCAAAAAGACTTCCTTTATGGGGTGCTTGGGTGGCTCAGTCAGTTGACCGTCTGACTTCAACTCAGGTCATGATCTCAGTTCGTGAATTTGAGCCCTGCATTGGGCTCTGTGCTGACAGCTCAGAACCTGGAACCTGCTATGGATTCTCTGTCTCCCTCTCTCTGCTCTTTCCTCGCCCATGTTCTGTCTGTCTCTCCTTCAAAAACAAATAAAAACATAAAAAAATAAAAAAAAAAGACTTCCTTTACAATGTAAATCTTGGGAAAGTTTGTTAAAACCTTAGAAAGTTATAGAACGTTATAGAGAAATTTCCATATAGGATTACAGATCATTACAAATCTTAAAACTTTAAATTATTTATTTAACCAAGGTGACAATAAGAGATGCCAAAGGCAAATATGTGGCATTAAATAGTTGTTGGCAAAACCTAGGTCCTTTAACATTGAGAAGTTTTAACTTTAAGTAATCAAAGACCTGATAAAGATGAAACATAAAGCTTTGGTTTTCCCAGAAGTCAAAAGAGAAAAAAAAACTTTTATCTTTTCTTATCAAGAGCAAATGAACAGTCCAAGAAAACTTTGTCTTTGAAAAAAAATTAAAAAAAAAAAAAAGAGGTTAGAGAGGGAGAGAACCAAAGCATAAGAAACTCTTAAAAACTAAGAACAGGGGCGCCTGGGTGGCGCAGTCGGTTAAGCCTCCGACTTCAGCCAGGTCACGATCTCGCGGTCCGTGAGTTCGAGCCCCGCGTCAGGCTCTGGGCCGATGGCTCGGAGCCTGGAGCCTGTTTCCGATTCTGTGTCTCCCTCTCTCTCTGCCCCTCCCCCGTTCATGCTCTGTCTCTCTCTGTCCCAAAAATAAATAAAAAACGTTGAAAAAAAAATTTAAAAAAAAAAAAAAAAAAAAAACTAAGAACAAACTGTGGGTTGATGGGGGATGGGAGGGAGGGGAGAGTGGGTGATGGGTATGGAGGAAGACACCTTTTGGGATGAACACTGGGTGTTGTATGGAAATCCATTTGACAATAAATTTCATATTAAAAATTTTTTTTAATATTTATTTTTGACAGAGAGAGACAGAGACAGAGCATGAGTGGGGGAGGGGCAGACAGAGACAGAGACACAGGAGCTGAAGCAGGCTCCAGGCACTGTGCTGACAGCTCGACATGGGGCTTGAACTCTTGGACTGTGAGATCATGACCTGAGCCAAAGTCCGACGCTCAACCAACTGAGCCACCAGGAACTCCAAAAATCTTTGTCTTTTGAATAGAGAGAAAAGCAGAATTTTAATCTTATACCAGTGTACTTTCAAAATCCATTCATCTAAACCTCAGTACATCCTGACCACACATATAATTTCTTTCCAAAGATTTCCCTTGATGAATCTTCTACAACTTTGCTTTGCCTCCAAATTTTGTCCCAAGTAATTTCTCTCCAGATGACCAGTATCCGTTAGGACAAAATTACTTTCATTTACCCTCAACAAAAACCTGTATTTCCATTCCTTATATCTTTCTTAAACATCTCCTACTTTCCTGCATACAGAGTTGCTTTCTTTATTTCCATCAGTCTTAACCATACTAGCAGAATTTGAACTCTTAGAAACCCTAGTCTCCAATGAAGACTTAGTAACCAATTAAGAACTGTTTATCCAAAATTTTTTAGATGACAAATTCATGAATCAATTAAGCACAAATCATGTTTTTCAATAGACCCAGATAGCCTTAGTCTCTGTGCAAAAGACAAAAGCAGATAAACTTTATGTTTAGTAATCCATGCTTAACACACCATTCTATTTGGAAAAGATCTAGATGTCCAAAGAACTTAATCTCATTTGTTGTGCAAACTTTTTTTTTTTGAAAAAGCATATATTAACAGTTTCATTTACAATATTTACATTCCACTGTGATGAATTTTGTTAAACTATTTCCGAGTTATGGATTGGTTTTATTTGGGGGGGGGGGTGCTTTATAAATAATTTCTATGAAGAGCCACATACAAGTCTTTGTGTGTATATCATATATTTTCATTTTTCTTAAGTAGGTAACTGAGAATGGATTTGCTAGTTTACAATGTAAGTATATGTTTAACTTTTAAAAGAAATCCAACTGTTTTCCAAAATAATAGTACATTACATTCCCACCAGTAATGGATGAGGGTTGCAGTTTCTATACGTATTCACCAACACGTGATATTGTCAGTCTTTTCCATGATAACCATTATAGTGGGTCTGTATGGCATCTCACTATAGCTTCAATGCATTTCACTGATGACTAATGATATTGAGCATATTTTCATGTGTTTATTTCTGTTGTGCAAACTTTAAAGCAGAAGTTTAAAGTTTTAGGTTACCAAAGACTTTAAAAGCTATCTTAACCACCCATGAAAACTTTGAGACTGACATAATTATTTTAAGTCATCTTTTTGCCAATAAGTTGCAACAGAGATAAATGAGCTTTTGACTTTTAGTATACCTTGATAGAATAAAAGTTTCATATTTAATGCTACCAACTCTAAAGACAATTGAACAAACTTAAATTAGTTTAAACACCAAATGGTTTCAACTGTGTCCACTTAAAAGTCAATTTTTCATCACTTTTTACTTGCGACACCACTGGGGGAATCTGAAGTGGGTGTTCCAAGGGGGTGCTCTTTGCTCAACATCTAGGGTACGAGGATAAGCCAATGGTGCCTGAGGATCATATAGGAATAGGCAGAAATAAGAGGAGGGGGAGGGGAAGGATGAAGAGGCAAGATGCCATCGGCAGGTAGAGAAAGAGCATTCCCTGTTCTTAACACCTCCTGAAGAGCAAGGCCCTGAACAATGTATGACTCCCCTTTTAATATAGCAGTGCTCACCAGTGAAGAGCACATAACAAGCCCTACAAGAGATCCTAAGGGGGACTCTGTGAGTGAAATGTGGCAGGGACCACAAACTACCAGAGACATCACTACAAGCATGGAACCTACAGACATCACAATGACTCTAAACCCATGTCTTTCAATAAAAACACTGAATGTAAATGGACTAAATGCTCCACCCAAAAGATATAGGGTATCAGAATGCATAAAAAAACAAGACCCATCTATTTGCTGTCTACAAAAGACTCATTTTAGACCTGAGGACACTTTCAGATTGAAAGTGAAGGGATGGAGAACTATCTATCATGCTACTGGAAGTCACAAGAAAGCTGGAGTAGCCATACTTAGGCAACTAGACTTTAAATTAAAGTCTGTAACAAGAGATGAAGAAGGGCATTATATAATAATCACAGGGTCTATCCATCAGGAAGAGCTAACAATTATAAATGTTTATGCACTGAATTCAGGAGAACACTAATATATAAAACAATTAATCACAGACATAAGCAACCTTATTGATAAGAATGTGGTAATTGCAGGGGATTTTAATACTCCACCTACAACAATGGATAGATCATCTAGACAGAGAATCAGTAAAGAAACAATGGCCCTAAATGATACATTGGACCAGATGGACCTGAAAGATATACTTAGAACTCTGCATCCCAAAGCAACAGAATATACTTTCTTCTTGAGTGCACATGGAACATACTGGGTCACAAAATAGCTCTCAGTAATATAAAAGAATTGAGATCATACCATGCATATTTTCAGATCACAATTCTATGAAACTTGAAATCAACCACAGGAAAAATCTGGAAAACCTCCAAAACCTTGGGGGTTAAAGAACCTTCTACTAAAGAATGAATGGGTCAACCAGGTAATTAGAGAAGAAATTTAAAAATATATGGAAACAAATGAAAATGCAACAATCCAAATGCTTTGGGATGCAGCAAAGGCAATCCTGAGAGGAAAATACATTGCACAATCCAGGCCTATCTCAAGAAACAAGAAAAATCCCAAATACAAAATCTACCAGCACACCTAAAGGAACTAGAAGCAGAACAGCAAAGACACGTCAAACCCAGCAGAAGAAGGGAAATAATAAAGATCAGACCAGAAATAAATGATATAGAATCCAAAACAACAACAACAACAACAACAACAACAAACCAACAACACAAAACAAAACAAAAAACAAAACAGTAGAGTAGTTCAATGAAAGCAAGCGTTGTTTTTTTTTTTTGTTTTTTTTTGTTTTTTTTTTTAAATAAATAAAATTGATAAACCTCTAGCCAGGCTTCTCAAAAAGAAAAGAGAGAGGACCCAAATACATAAAATCATGAATGAAAATGGAATTATTACAACCAATCCCTCAGAAATACAAGCAATTATCAGGAAATACTATGAAAAATTATATACCAACAAACTGCACAACTTGAAAGAAATGGACAAATTCCTAAACACCCACACACTACCAAACTGAAATGGGAAGAAATAGAAAATTTGAGCAGACCCAAAACTAGTGAAGAAATTGAATCAGTTATTAAAAATCTCCCAACAAATAGGAGTCTTGGACCAGATGGCTTCCCTGGGAAATTCTACCAGACATTTAAAGCAGAGTTAATACCTATCCTTCTCAAGCTCTTCCAAAAAATAGAAAGGGAAGGAAAACTTCTGGACTCATTCTATGAAGCCAGCATTACTTTGATTCCCAAGCCGACAGAAACCTGTAAAAAAAGAGAACTACAAGCCAATATCCCTGAGGAATATGGATGCAAAAAATTTCAACAAGATACTAGCAAATCTAATTCAACAGCATATAAAAAGAAATTATTCACTACAATCAAGT
Source organism: Panthera leo (assembly GCF_018350215.1). Lineage (NCBI taxonomy): Eukaryota > Metazoa > Chordata > Mammalia > Carnivora > Felidae > Panthera > Panthera leo. The sequence goes on from NC_056697.1 coordinate 7,567,674, forward strand.
GTGATTCATTCCTGGGCTGCAGGCCTTGTTCAGTATTTGCAAATCAATCAATGTGATACATCACATTAATAAAAGAAAAGATAAGAATCATATGATCCTGTCAATCGATGTAGAAAAAGGATTTGACAAAATTCAGCATCCTTTCTTAATAAAAACCCTCGGGAAAGTCGGGATAGAAGGAACATACTTAAACATCACAAAAGCCATTTGTGAAAAGCCCAGAGCTAATATCATCCTTAATGGGGAAAAACTGACAGCTTTCTCCCTGAGATCAGGAACACAACAGGGATGTCCACTCTCACCACTGTTGTTTATCATAGTGTGGAAAGTCCTAGCATCAGCAGTAAGACAACAATGTGAAATCAAAGGCATCAAAATTGTCAAAGATGAAGTCAAACTTTCACTCCTCACAGATGACATGATAGTCTACATGGAAAACCTGATAGACACCACCAAAAGTCTGCTAGAACTGATACATGAATTCAGCAAAGTTGCAGGGTAAAAAATCAATGTACAGAAATCAGTTGCATTTTTATACACCAGTAAGAAAGCAACAGAATGAGAAATAAACTGATCTCATTCACAACTGCACCAAGAAGCATAAAATACCTAGGAATAAACCTAAGGAAAATGTAAAAGATCTGTATGCTGAAAACTATAGAAAGCTTACACCATTCACAAAAATAAAGTCAAAATGGATGAAGGACCTGAATGTGAGACAGGAAAACCATCAAAACCCCTACAGGAGAAAGCAGGAAAAAACCTCTTTGGCCTCAGCCACAGAATTTCTTACTTGACACATCTCCAAAAGCAAGGGAATTAAAAGGAAAAATGGGCTATTTGGTACTTATCAAGATAAAAAGCTTCTGTACTGCAAAGGAAATGGTCAACAAAACTAACAGGCAACTGACAGAATGGGAAAAAATATTTGCAAATGACATATCAGACAACGGGCTAGTATCCAAAATCTATAAAGAACTCACCAAACTCCACACCCTAAAAACAAATAATCCAGTGAAGAAATGGGCAGAAGACATGAATAGACACTTCTCTAAAGAAGACATCCAGATGGCCAACAGGCAGATGAAAAGATGCTCAACGTCACTCCGCATCAGGGAAATACAAATCAAAACCACACTGAGATACCCCCTCATGCTGGTCAGAGTGGCTAAAATGAACAAAATCAGGAGACTATAGATGCTGGCGAGGATGTGGAGAAAGGGAACACTCTTGCCCTGTTGGTGAGAATGCAAACTGGTGCAGCTCCTCTGGAAAACTCTGTGGAGGTTCCTCACAAAATTAAAAATAGACCTACCCTATGACCCAGCAATAGCCATGCTAGGAATTTACCCAAGGGATACAAGAGTGCTGATGTGTAGGGGCACTTCTATTCTAATGTTTATAGCAACACTTTCAACAATAGCCAAATTATGGAAAGAGCCTAAATGTCCATCAACTGACCAATGGACAAAGAAATTGTGGTTTATATATGCAATGGAATACTACTTGGCAATGAGGAAGAATGAAGAAGGATATACTATTTGTAGCAACATGGATGTAAATGGAGGCTATTATGCTATGTGAAATAGGTCAGCCAGAGAAAGACAGATACCATATGTTTTCACTCTTATGTGGATCCTGAGAAACTTAACAGAAACCCATGGGGGAGGGGAAAGAAAGAAAAAGTTATAGAGGGAGGGAGGCAAACCATAAGGGACTGTTAAAGACAGGATAAACTGAGGGTTGATAGGGGGTGGGAGGGAGGGAAAACTGGGTGATGGGCATTGAGGAGGGCACTTGTTTGGATGAGCACTGGGTGTTGTATGGAAACCAATTTGACAATAAATTTCATTTTAAAAAAGAGAATAAAAATAAACTTAAAAAAATAATAATAATAAAAAGAAAAAGAAATTGGATGTGATGTGTGAGGCCCTGAAACCCTACAATGAAATCACTTATGATATATTTAAACAATTGAATATGTTATTTTATCTAGTGTCTTTTTCAGAATGTTTCCTCAAGCTTTTACATTACAATTCAAAATGGACAGAGAAGTTTTGCACACAAGTTTCCAAGACTACCTGGGGAAAATAGACAGAAGTCCAATTAGAACTTCAGTTTAGGAGACTTGATAATACCTAGAGAGAACCCTTTCACATTTGATGTTGTTTGTACTCCCCTTCCCCTCCACCCATCAGGAACCCCCTCTTGAACGGTGCTGACCCTCCAAGTTTTGTTTGCTTCCTCAAAGAAAAGTTTTTGCCTGTAATACTCACCAGTGATCAAGACTGGCACCAGCCAACTCTGTTTGTTTATTTTTACATCCAAGTCAGTTAGCATATAGTGCAATAATGATTTCAGAGATTTCATCCTCTACATATAACACCCAGTGCTCATCCCAACAATTGTCCCCGTAATGCCCCTGACCATTTAGCCCATCCCCCCCACCCAAAATGCTTCAGTTTATTCTCTGCATTTAACTTTATTATATTTTATCCTCCTTCCTGTTTTTATACTATTTTTGCTTTCCTTCCCTTATGTACATCTGTTTTGTATCTTAAATTCCACATATGAGTGAAGTCATATGATATTTGTCTCTCACTGACCAATTTTGCTTAGTATAATACTCTCTAGTGCCACTCATCTAGTTGCAAATGGCAACATTTCATTCTTTTTGATTGCCGAGTAGTACTCCATTTTATAAATATACCACATCATCTTTATGCATTCATCCATTGATGGACATTTGGGCTTTTTCCATACTTTACCTATTGTTGATAGCACTGATATAAACATTGGGGTGCATGTGCGCCTTTGAAACAGTACACCTGTATCTTTTGGATAAATACCTAGTAGTGCAATTATTAGGTCTTAGGGTAGTTCTATTTCTAATTTTTTGAGGAACTTCCATACTGTTTTCCAGAGTAGCTGCACCAGTTTGCATTCCCACCAGCAGTACAAAAGGGTTCCTCTTTCCTCATGTCCTTCACAACATCTGCTGTTGCCTGTGTTGTTAATCTTAGCCATTCTGACAGGTGTGATGTTGTATCTCATTGTATTTTCCTGATGATGAATGATGTTCAGCATTTTTTTTCATGTGTCTGTTAGCCATTTGGATGTCTTCTTTGGAAAAGTGTCTATTCATGTCTCCTGCCCATTTCTTCACTGGATAATTTGTTTTTTGAATGTTGAGTTTGATATGTTGTTTATAGATTTTGGGCACTAATCCTTTATCCAGTATATCATTTACAAATATCTTATCCCATTCTGTTGGTTGCCTTTTAGTTTTGCTGATTGTTTCCTTTACTGTGCAGAAGATTTTTATCTCAATGAAGTCCCAATAGTTCATTTTTGCTTTTGTTTCCCTTGCCTCCTGAGACATGTTGAGTAAGAAGTTGCTGTTACTCAAAGACCTACTCAAAGACTAAGCCAAAGTCAAAGAGGTTTTTGTCTGCTTTCTCTTCAAGGATTTTGATGGCTTACTGTCTTACATTTAGGTTTTTCAACTATTTTGAGTTTATTTTTTGGGGTATGGTGTAAGAAAGAGGTCCAGTTTCATTTTTCTGTATGTAGCTGTCTAGATTTCCCAGCACCACTTGCTGAAGAGACTGTCTTTATTCCATTGGATATACTTTCCTGCTTTGTCAAAGATTAGTTGGCCATGTGTTTGTGAGTCCATTTCTGGGTTCTCTATTCTGTTCCATTGATCTATGGGTTTGTTTTTGTGCCAGTACCATACTGTCTTGATGATTACAGCTTTGTATTACATCTGGAAGACCAGAATTGTGATACCTCCAGTTTTGGTTTTCTTTTTCAGGATTGCTTTTGCTATTTTGGGTCTTATCCGGTGCCACACAGATTTTAGGATTGTTTGTTCTAGCTCTGTGAAGAATGCTGGTGTTATTTTGATAGAGATTGCATTGAGTATGTAGATTGCTTTGGGTAGTATTGACATTTAAAAATTAAAAAAAAATTTTTTTAAATCTTTCTTTATTTTTGAGAGAGAAACAGAGTGTGAGCAGGGGAGGAGCAGAGAGAGGGAGACACAATCCAAAACAGGCTCCAGGCCCTGTATGAGCTGTCATCACAGAGCCAAATGTGGGACTCGAACTCATGAACCATGAGATCATTACCTGAACTGAAGTTGGACACTTAACCAACTGAGCCACCCAGGTGCCCTAGTAGTATTGGCACTTTAATAATGTTTGTTCCTCCTATCCAGGCGCCTGGAATATTTTTCCATTTTTTTGGTGACTTCTTCAATTTCTTTCATCAACTTTCTATAGTTTTCAGTGTAGAGATTTTTCATCTCTTTGGTTAGATTTATTCCTAGGCATTTTATGGTTTTTGGTGCAAGTGTAAATGGGATTGATTCTTTGATTTCTCTTTCTGTTGTTTCATTATGGTGAATAGGAATGCATCTCATTTCTGTGCATTGATTTTATACCTGGCAACTTTGCTGAATTCATGGATGAGTTCTAGAAGTTTTTTGGTGGGATCTTTTGGGTTTTTCCATGTAGAGTATCGTGTCATCTGCAAAGAGTGACAGTTTGACCTCTTCCTGGCTGATCTGGATGCCTTTTATTTCTTTGTGTTGTCTGATTGCTGAGGCTAAGACTTCCAATACTATGTTGAATAACAGTGGTGAGAGTGGACATCCCTGTTTTGTTCCTGACCTTAGGGGGAAAGCTGTCAGTTTTTCCCCATGGAGGATGATAGTAGTGTTGGGTCATTCATATATGGCTTTTATGATCTGAGGTGTGATCCTCTATCCCTACTTTGTTGAAGGGATGCTGTGTTTGTCAAATGCTTTCTCTGCATCTATTGAGAGGGTCATGTGGTTCTTGCTCTTTTATTTATTGATGTGATGAATCATATTGATTGTTTTGTGGATATTGAACCAGCCCTGCATCCCAGGAATAAATCCCACTTGGTCGTGGTGAATAATTTTTTAATGTATTGGTGGATCAGATGGGCAAATATCTTGTTGAGGATTTTTGCATTCATGTTCATCAGGGAAATTGGTTTATTTTTCTCCTTTTTAGTGGAATGTTTGTCTGGTTTTGGAATCAAGGTAACACTGGCTTCATAAAAGGAGTTTGGAAGTTTTCCTTCCATTTCTATTTTGGGAACAGCTTCAAGAGAATAAGTGTTAACTCTTCCTTAAATGTTTGCTGCCACTCCCCTGGAAAGCCATCTGGCCCTGCAATCTTCTTTCTTTGGCAGATTTTTGATTACTGATTCGATTTCTTTACTGGTTATGGGTCTATTCACATTTTCTATTTCTTCCTGTTTCAGTTTTGGTGGTGTATGTTTCTAGAAATTTGTCCTTTTCTTCTCGTTTGCCCATTTTATTGGCTTATAATTGCTCATAATATTCTCTAATTACTGTTTTATTTCTGCTGTGTTGATTGTGATCTCTCTTCTTTCATTCTTCATTTTATTTATTTGGGTCCTTTCCTTTTCCTTTTTGATCAAACTGGCAAGGGGTTTATCAATTTTGTCAATTCTTTCAAAGAACCAGCTTCTGGTTTCATTGATCTGTTCTACTGTTTTTTTGGTTTCAATAGCATTGATTTCTGCTCTGATCTTTATTATTTCCTATCTTCTGCTGGTTTTGGGTTTTATTTGCTGTTCTTTTTCCAGTTCTTTAAGGTGTAAGGTTAGATTGCTAATCTGAGACCTTCCTTCCTTCTTTAGGAAGGCCTGGATTGCTACATACTTTCCTCATTGACCACCTTTGCTGTGGCTCAGAGGTTTTGGACTGTGATATTATAATTTGCATTGGTTTTCATGTACTTTTTAATTTCTTCTTTAACTTCCTGGTTAGCTCATTCATTCGATAATAGGATATTCTTTAGTCTCCAAGTATTTGTTATCTTTCCAAATTTTTTCTTGTGGTTGATTTATAATTTCACAGCATTGTGGTATGAAAATATGCACGGTATGATCTCAATCTTTTTGTATTTGTTGAGGGTTGATTCGTGTCCCAGTATGTGATCTATTCTGGAGAGCATTCCATGTGCACTGGAGAAGAATGTGTATTCTGATGCTTTAGGATGAAATGTTCTGAATCTATCTGTTAAGTCCATCTGGTCCAGTGTGTCATTCAAAGCCATTGTTTCCTTTTGTTTTTCTGTTTATATGATCTGTCCATTGGTGTAAGTGGATGTTGGAGTCCACTACTATTATGGTATTAGTATCAATGAGTTTCTTTATGTTTTTGATTGATTTATATATTTGGGTACTTCCACATTTGGAGCATAAATGTTAAAATTGTTAGGTCTTCTTGGTAGATAGACCCCTTAGTTATGATATAATGCCCCTTTTCATCTCTTGTTACAGACTTTATTTTAAAGTCTAGATTGTCTGATATAAGTATGGTTACTCCAGCTTTCTTTTGTTGACCATTAGCATGATAGATGGTTTTCCATCCCCTTATTTTCAATATGAAGGTGTTTTTAGGTCTAAAGTAGGTCTTGTAAACAGCATATAGATGGATATTGTTTTCTTATCCATTCTGTTACCCTATGTCTTTTGATTGGAGCATTGAATCCATTGACGTTTAGAGTGAGTACTGAAAGATATAAATTTATTGCCCTTATGTTACCTGTAGAGCTGGAGTTTTTGGTGATGATCTCTGGTCCTTTCTAGTCTTTGTTGCTTTTGGTCTTTTTTTTTTTTTTTTTTTTTTTTTTGGTCTTTTTATTTTGGTCTTTTCTCCCCTCAAAGAGTCCCCCTTAAAATTTCTTGCAAGACTGATTTAGTGGTCATGAACTCCATTAATTTTTGTTTGTCTGGGAAACTATATCTCCTTCTATTTTTTGAATGACAGGCTTACTGGATAAAGAATTTTTGGCTGCATATTTTTCCAATTCAGCACATTGAATATATCCTGCCACTCCTTTCTGGCCTGCCAAATTTCTGTGGATAGGTCTGCTGCAAACCTGAACTGTCTTCCCTTGTATGTTAAGGACTTTTTTTCCCCACTTGCTACTTTCATGATTCTTTCCTTGCCTGGGTATTTTGTGTATTTGACTTTGGTATGCCTTGTTGATGGTTGGTTTTTGTTGAATCTAATGGGGGTTCTCTGTGCTTCCTGGATTTTGATGTCTGTGTCTTTCCCCAGATTAGTAACTTTTTCTGCTATGATTTGCTCAGATAACTCTTCTACCCCCTTTTCTCTCTCTGTATCTTCTGGGACCCCTATGATTCTGTTGTTATTCCTTTTTAATGAGTCACTGATTTATCTAATTCTTAAATTATGCTCTTTTGCCTTAGTATCTCTCTTTTTTTCTGCTCCATTTTTCTCCATACATTTGTCCTCTATATTGCTGATTCACTGTTCTGCCTCATCCATCTTTGCTTTGGTGGCATCCATTCAAGATTGCAGCTGAGTTATATAGCATTTTGATTTCATACTAACTAGCTTTTACTTCTTTTATCTCCAAAGAAAGTGATTCTCATCTCTTTTCAATGCCAGCTAGTGTTCTTATTATTGTGATTCTAAACTCTGGTTCATATATCTTAATTGTATCTATGTTGATTTAGTCCCTGGCTGTCGTTTCTTCCTGCTCTTTCTTTTGGGGTGAACTCCTTTGTTTTGGCAGTTTGAAGGAAGTAAAGAAATTAATAAGGTAAAAAAATTAAAATTAAAAACTTAAAAACAACACACACACACACACACACACACACACACACACATCAAATAAATGATGCTAGGTCCTAGGTGTGTTTTGGTCTGGTTTTTGAAAAGAGCTTGAGCGATTAGAGAAAGAGGGGAATGATAAAAAAGAAAGAAAAAGGGAAAACATCTGAAAATTAGAAAAAATGAATACAATGAAATAGAATAAAATGAAATGATGGAAGTAAAATCCAATTTGAAAAATTTATAAAAAAGTAAAAAATACAGTGGAAAAAAATTAAAGCAAAATATTTTTAATAAAAATTGAAAATAAAAATAAAGTTTTTCTTTCTGTATTCAGGGAAAAGAAAAGAAAAAATAAGAGAGAGAAAAAATTGAATAGATGGACCAGTGAACAGACTGAAATACGATTGAAATTATATCATTTTCCCCTACAAGTCAAACTATAAAACACTTTGTAGTCCTTAAACTAAGCAGGCAGAGAGACTCATGGTGTTCCTGAAGAGCAAGGTTGGCCCAGTTGTGTGGGCTTAGTGTAATGACTCTGTTCTCCACTAGATGGCCCTACTAGCTTACTGAGGAGGATTGTTGTGGTGCTCATAGGTTTGCATGTGCATGCACCGGAGGCATAAAAAGTCACCCAGCTACACAGTGTCTAGTATTGAAACTCTGTCTCCTGGACAAGCAATCATGCACTCGTCTTTTGTTTCCAGCTTCTGTCCACTCCTCACTTTTACATTGTCCTTGAGCAAGCCATCAGGTTGCAAGGCGGTATGTCCCTCCTGAGTTTTATCTCAGATTAACAGTGTTTTCCAACCCTTCATTTCTGCATGATTGTGGCTTTGACTTGCTTCAATCCTCTGGGGGAGTGTCTCACTGAGCAATGGCCAGGTGCCAGCCACACCCAGGAATATCCACATGACCATGCTGCTGCTGATGCCCAGACACTGCACCTGGGTGCCAGCCCACCCCAGAAAATGTTCATGTGATTATGTAACAGCAGAGGTTTTTCAGGGATTATGGAAAAGCACAACACACATCTGGCATCAGATTTCACCCTTAACAACCTTGTCCCAGCACCAGTGAATGTGGTTATTCTCCATGGTCTGCTGGGAACTTTGCCTGTGGGTTGGCCACACAGCCTCTACCAAATATCCTCCCAAGAGGGGAATCGCCTCTCCCCATGTGGCCCAAGGACCTCCAGACATCTCTTTCTGCTCCTGGGGATTTGCTCTTCCCATCAGAGCACTGCCAGTTATTGAGCTGCAGAGTTTCAGACTCTGCATTCCCCCTGTTTATAGAGTCTTAGTGGAATTTAAGCCCTCTCTTTTCTCCTTTCTTCTTTCTTTGTTCAGTCCTTGCAGCTGTTTCCACTTTTCCACTTTCTCTCAATGTGCTTTGGGGTGGGGAGTGGGGTGCTTTTCCTGTACTCTTCTTCCCACTCACTTTTCTGTCCTCTCTCCACAAGCAAAAATAGCTCCTTGCCCTCCATGGCTTCTCTATCCTTCAGTTCACCTCTCCACACCATATACCTGCTGAGTACTGTGGTTCAGATTGTGAAGACTATTGTGTCAGTCCTCAGATCAGTTTTCTAGGTGTGCAGGATGGTTTAGTGTTGATCTAGTTGTATTTCATGGAAATGAGACACAAAAAACCTTTCATGTTGTTCCACCATCTTGGCTCCCTGTGCTATGATCAATCTAAACATCTTTCTAACACTATCAACCAAACTTTGCAGTCATTAAATTCTCCAGTTTTAGTTCCTTTAGTGTCCTTTTTAAAATTTTTTTTAAAATGTTTATTTTTGGCAGAGAGAGAGAGAGAGAGAGAGAGAGAGAGAGAGAGAATGAATTGGGGAGGGGTAGAGTGAGAGGGAGACAGAATTGAAAGCAGTCTCCAGGCTCTGAGCTGTCAGCACAGAGCCTGACGAGGGACTTGAACTCACAGACCGCAAGATCATGATCTGAGCTGAAGTTGGACACTCAATTGACTGAGCCACCCATGTGCCCCTTCTGTTTCCTTTTGCTTTAAGTTGTCATATAATGACTTTACCATTTTCTAGTATCATATAGAGTCCATAGGTATGTCTTTTTTAGAGTAATCCCACACCCATGTAAAACATAACCTTTCAACATGATGTACTTCACAGTAAAAGATTTTTGCATCTGCTGGTGTTGCTGCAGTGATGCTTCATGAATTTCTCTTTTTCAAAAGTGGTCTTTATGGTGGGTTTATTTGTCTTGCAGTAGTGGGTAACTGCAGCTGCAGACTTCAATCTATAGTATATGTCAAGCAATTCAACTTTTTCTTATAGTATCATAACTTTTCTCTGCTTCTTGGGAGCACTTGCAGCATCACTAATGCACTTTGAATGGTCCCATGGTGTTGTGAGATTCAAGGTATTGCAATAAACACAATGGAAAATATACAAGAATAAAAGATCACTTTCTACTGTGGTAGGAAATGAACTGTTCAAGAGGACATAATTATTACACAGTTTGAAGGGTATACTCACAACACTTTAACTCACTGCAACAGTCACAGAAAGTGGTTAAAGAAGTATTATAGTAGTTTAGTTAGTACTGTGTGACTTAATAGTGGGTCTTGGCTTTTGTTTACACTTCTATCAACTGCAAATGGTAATATGCATGCTCTGTAAGCTTTTGTGTTGTAACTTTTTATATATTTTATTTTATTAAAATTTTTTTTTAACGTTTATTTATTTTTGAGACAGAGAGAGACAGAGCATGAATGGGGGAGGGTCGGAGAGAGAGGGAGACACAGAATCGGAAGCATACTCCAGGCTCTGAGCCATCAGCCCAGAGCCCAACACAGGGCTCGAACTCATGGACTGTGAGATCGTGACCTAAGCTGAAGTCGGACGCTTAACCGACTGAGCCACCCAGGCGCCCCTATATTTCATTTTATTTTTTAAAGTTTATTTATTTTTCAGAAAGGGACAGAGCAAGTGGGGGAGGGGCAGAGAGAAAAGGAGAGAGAGAATCACAAGTCCTGCTCAATCAATGTAGAACCCAGTGTAGGTGTTGATCCCACTAACAGTAAGATCATGACCTGAGCTGAAATCAAGAGACTGATGCTTAATTGACTGAGCCACTAAGGTATGCCATATTTAAAGTTTTTATAATAGATTTGTATATAGAGCAGGCCCTTGAAAAACATCGATTGAACTGTATGTTATAAGCAGGTTCTTTTTCTCCCATAAATACAGTACAGTATTAAAAATGTATTTTCTTTATAATTTTTGAACATTTACTTTTACTACTTTATTGTGTGAATACAGTATATACTACATTTAACATACAAAATATTTGTTAATCAACTGTTTATTCTATCAGGAATGCTCTGGTTAACAGCAAGTTGTTACTACACAAATTTTGGGAGAGTCAGAAGTTATACACAGATTTTCAACTGTATGGGGTGTCATTGCACTTATCCCCCATATTGTCCAAGGGTCATCTGTATTTTAGGGTAATAAATGGCTAGACTAATATCTACATGTATTTTATGCATTCATGACAAACTGAACTTTTACTTAATTTTTAAAATATTTCTATGCTCCATGATTCATATGCAAATTGTTTCAAAATGTCTCAAATCTCCCTCCAAACATTTTCCAATATATTAAAATTTTAAAATAATATGCATATAAGTGAAGCAGTACAGTTCAAATGTGTGTTGTTCAAGCGTCAACTGTATGTATATATACGTTTGTGTTGTTACTATTTTAGAATTTAATTTATGAACAGAGATACCTGCTTCATTGCCTTCTATAATCTGATAAAAACCATAACATAACCTAAAGATTCTCATATTTATGTTTTCAGGGCAGATACCTCCCTTGAGCTGCATACTTATCATATCTAGATGTAAATATTTAACTGGACATCTTAATGTACTAAGTCTAAGTTTTGATTTCTTACCTTCTTTCACATGCTACTTGTTTAGTTTTTTTTCTATTTTATCCCTAAATTCTTCCCATTATTTTATAGTCTAAAACCTTCGGAGTTAATCCTAACTCTTGTTCACATTCTTTTCAATCTGTTAGTAAATCCTATTAATTCTAATTTCAAAATGTGTCAATAATATCAACACTCAAAACATTTTTTTTAGTGTTTATTTATTTCTGAGAGAGAGAGAGAGAGAGAGAGAGAGAGAGCGCTTGAGCAGAAGAGGGACAGAGAGAGAGGAGAAACAGAATCTGAAGCAGGGTCCAGGCTCCAAGTTGTCAGCACAGAGCCCAAGAATATCACCGTCTTATACTATCTTCCTTTGCTTTTTTAATGTACCATTTCTTAATTGGTGTCTTTACTTTTATCCTTGCTACCCCACGTGTTTTTTTGCCCTATAAAGTGATGAATTAAACAATCATGTTTTCACATTCTTCAACGATTATACACAGAAAGTAGCTAATGGATACTTGAAAAAAAAAAAAAAACAATTCTGCCAATATATAATTCACATACAGTACACTTTACTCATTGAAAGTGATCAAGTAAATTTGGGTATATGATAAAATACATAACAAAATTTGCTCTGTTAAGGAACAAAAATTCAACAGTAAATAAGAAGATCTATATGGCTTTCTTAAGTAATTCGTGAATTGGGCAGGATTCCGACTAGCAAGTACTAGAGAGCTAAGAATTTCTACCAAATGGAACGATTTTATACTAAGGGAGGGGGGGCAAGGAAGTTATTAACAAAAGAAAAGAAAGGAGTGTTCCAGGCAGCTCAGCTGTCATTAGGGGGAAAGACAGGGTATCTTATTAGGAGGATTACCTCATTTTTCTTAGGAGGATGGAGAGGACCCATGTAATAGATTACTTTATTGGAAGCAAAAAGTTGTTGGCTGACTAGTCAAGACTACATTTCTGGGAGAGGTGAAACTGTAATTATATTACATAGGAAGCCCCAGTTTTGTGACTTGGCCTCAGTGATGCCATTTTGGGCCTGCGGTTTTCTTTTTAACATCTTTTTAAACCACTTCTAAGTGTCCAATTCAGTGGCATTAAATACATTACAATGTTGTACAACCATCACCACTGTCTATTTCCAAAACATTTTCATTATCCCTAGCAGAAACTCTATATCTATCAAGTTCTGACTCCTCATTTCCTGTCTTTCCAGCTCTGGTAAGTTCTAGTGTACTAGATCTCTTATGAATTTGCCTATTGTAGATTTAAATAAATGAAATCATACAATGTCTGTCTTTGTGTCTTTGTACTACTATTTTTTTAATGTTTATTTATTTTTGAGAGACAGAGTCAGAATGTAAGCAGCGGAAGGGCAGAGAGAGGGAGATACAGAATCCCAAGGAGGCTCCAGGCTTTCACCTATCAGCACAGAGCCCAATATGGGGTTCACACTCAGTAACTGTGAGGTCTTGACCTGAGCCGAAGAAAGCTGAATGCTTAACAGACAGGCATACCTGTGTCTTTGTATTATTACTTAGCATATAATTTTTTAAGGTTCATTCACATATCATAAGTCTGTCCATTTTTATGGCAAAGTAATATTTCACCGTATGTATATATCACATTTATTTATTCTTCTATTGATCAATACTTGAGTTGTTTCTATCTTTTGGTTATCCTGAAAATGCTGTAAATATTCATGTACAAATATCTGCCTGAATCCTACTTTCAATTTTTTGGGGTATATAAGTAAAAGTAGAGTTGCTGAATCATCTGGTAATATTTTGTATAAATTTTTGAGGAACCAGCAATCTATTTTTATAGAGACTACACCAATTTTGTATTCCCACCAGCAGTGAAGGAGCTTGCAATTTCTCTGTATCTTTGACAACATTTGTTATCTCCTCTCCCCCCCTTTTATTTAAGAAGTTTATTTATTTATTTTGAGAGAGAGAGTGGAGAGAGACAGTGCATACATGAATGGGAGAGAGGCAAAGAGAGGGAGAAGGCTCCATGTTCCTTGCAGAGCCCAACGTTGGGCTCCATACCATGAACTGTGAGATCATGATTGAGCTGAAATTCAGAGTCTGTCACCTAACCAACTAAGTCACCCACGTGTCCTTCCCTTTTTTAGTAATAGCTATTTTAATGGTCATGAATAATATCTCTATTTTTAAAAATTATTTTTATTTTTTTATTCGAGAGAGACAACCTGTGTGCAAGGTGGAAGCCTGGCAGGGCGCATGTGAGAGAATCTTAAGTAGGGTCCAAACTTAGTGTGTAGCCCAATGTGGGGCTTGATCTAATGACCCTGGGATCATTACCTGAGACAAAATCATGAGTTGGTTGCTTAACCTACTGAGGCACACCCACATCAGTTTTGTTTGATTTGCATTTCTGAAATGATGAATTATATTAAGCATCTTTTCATGGGTTTATTGGCTATTCCTATATCTTCTTGGAGGAAATATCTATTCAAGTTCTTTTGCTATTTTTGAAGAGGGTTTTTTTGTTGTTTGTTGCCATTGTTGAGGTTTAGGAGGTCTCTCTTATTCTAGACATTTATCTCTTATCAGATATATGATTTACAAATATTTTCCTTGGATTGTCTTTTCACTCTTAGAAATGTTTTGACCATACAATGTTTTAATTTTGATGAATATACCTCTACTTTTGGGGAATTCTGATTACATTTTTAAACATTTTTCTTTGAAAATAAGATAATACCAAGATGTAAGTTACATAATTTTTACTTATTTTACCTTGGTATAAATCAGTTTTGGTATCTTTTTGCAAATATTTTTATCTTCAAAGATTTATCATGTATTATGCAATAAAATTTGTTACCCATAAAAGAATTTTGCCAATAAAATTTCTGTTATCTATAGAGCAGGAGAAAAACAGAGGCAGGGAATACCCCTACACTGTACCTCCATCTTTCTCCTATTTGGGACTTATGGAGAAATATTCTGGAGTTTTTGCATGTAGAACTTCCAACTTATTAGTGGATGTTTCCTTTCTTTTCTTTTTTTTTAACTTAAATTCTAGTTAGTTAAATGGTTGTTTTTTGATGTACTCTTTGACATCGTGAACTTTCCCTGGATTTAATTTTTGCTTCTTTCTTCTGCTCTTTTAGTCTTTTCAGGTCCTGTGCTTCTTTATCACTAATCATGGTATTATTCTTACTCCTACATGTTATAACTAGTCATTATAATAATTATGGTATATTACTAAGTGAGTTGATTGCTTGTGTAGTTTTTATTAAGGTATTTAATAAAGTCAAACTAAAGAATGTTTTCATATTTTGATGAAGGTATTCAATATGCTTAATGAAATTTCTTTTCTTTTTTTAGACTATCAAGGAAATCATTTTGTTATTTATTTATTTATTTAAATTAAAAAAATTGTTTAAGTAATATCTACACCCAATGTGAGGCTTGAACTCACAACCCAGAGATTATACCGCTGAGCCAGACAGAGGTCCTAACTACAAATTTACTCTTATGCAGACAGACTCATATGCAGAATATGAAAAACCTTTAAATCTTTCAATCTATGATATCTCTGAAAGTGTTTAACATGAAACTGTATATTGGAAAGCTGGGGCTAAAGAATATTGGGCAAGGAGTCTAAACCTTGGTTCTATTGACATTCTGGTCCAGGTAATTCTTAGTCATTTAAGTGTCCAACTCTTGATTTTGGCTCAGGTCATAATCCCAGTGTTGTAGGATTGAGTCCTGTGTCAGGCTCAGTGCTGAGCCTGAAACCTACTTAAGATTCTCTCTGTCTTCCTGTGTATGTCTCTCTCTCTCAGAATAAATAAATAAGTAAACAAATAAACAAAATTGGCTATTAATTTACCACTTGTTATTATGATAATATTAAATACCTTTACTAACATTTTCTTGCTTGCTAGGAATTTTTAGTTTTGAAGTCGTATGGTTTGGTTAAGGATTGGGGCTCAAGAAAGTATTAAAATTAGTAAGTTACCATAGGTCAAAGAAACCAGGTAAATTGGAGTTTCAAAGAAATATGAGGGAGATTTAAATTATAATAACAACATAGGCTCCTTCATCATAATTTTAGAATTGTTTACCTTCCCCCAATTTTTATTATTATTCACCTTTAAGTGTATTCTTTAAGTGTATTTATAGGTATTTTATTATTTTATGGTGAAATTGTAAATTAAATTGTTTTCTTAATTTCTCTTTCTGATATTTCATCATTAGTGTGTAGAAATGCAATGGGTTTCTGTGTATTGATTTTGTATTCTATGGCCTTACTGAATTCATTTATCTATTCTAGTAGTTTTTCAGTGGAGGTGACTGAATAGAGGGTTTTGGTTCTTTTAGCCTCTTTTCCTTGCTTGATTAAGGAAAGGCTGAGTAGGAAGCTGTTCAGTTCAGTTGGTGAAACTGACTTTTGGGGAAGAACCAATGCTCACAGAGGTACACTGGGTCTTATTTGCTTTGTTTGTTACTGCAGCTTTTGATAATGAAAACTAGCTATGTTCTGATTTGGAGATGGGAAATGACAATTTGATTCCCATATGCAGCCCTTTGCAGTATTCTCCAAAATTGCGCTTTCTTGCTGTTGTTGTTGTTGTTGCCACACTGCTTCTTGGCTACAATATTCATTAGACATATGGGGAAAATGACTAATTAAAAGATCCATAAGTTATAATATTACTTTATAATTAGATTGGTTTTAAAAAAGGAAGATATTCAGAAATTGGGCCTGTAAAATTTTGTTTGCTTCTTTTTTGTGTATTTATGTGTGTGTCTGTCCATATTATAAGTGTGAAATATTTTCTGTATCTCCTGAAGCTATTGATAAGCACTCTATTTTAGTCAGTTTAAAGGCAAACACTTAGAAGAATTGGGTATTCTTAAGAATGGTCACCATTAAATGTAAAGCTTATTTTACCTGTGTTTATGGAAAGTCTAAATTCATGTTATTTCCATTGCAAAATTTTCAGAAAAGAAAAAAAAAAACTTAGAACTTTGTCTAAATACCCCATGAAACTAATGGGTAGTGTAAGAACATATAAACAAATGTAATTTTTGAAAGGTTTTAATTTAAATTCCAGGTAGCTAACATACAGGGTAATATTAGTTTCAGGTGTACAGTATAATGATTCAACACTTCCATAACAAATGGAAATAATTTTAATTAAAACTTTTGGAAATAGTAAGGAAATAATTAAAACTTTTGGAAATAGTAAGGAAATAGTAAGAGTCAGACTGGTTTTGTAAAGAGGGAAAACTCAGGACAATATCTGAATGTAAAAAAACAATTATAGAAGGTTTGTGAGAAGGAAATCTTTGGAAAAGAAATTGGCATATGGTTGAGACTGACTAATTTGATAGAGATCAATATGTAAAGAAGTCTATTAGGCAGTGATCAATACCTGGGGAAGAAAAAAGGGAGACCAAGATCAGAGAGAAGTTGAGCAGTGATACAAAGTCATACAGGAGCCTTAACTGATACTCCAAGGAATTCTAAAGGTGGATTATCCTTCAGAACCATCCTAAATTGGGGCAAAGAGGGTGGGCTTTTTATAACAGTCATTGGCTGTGACCATCTGAGAAGAGGACATGTCTTTGACAGGCAGCCATCTTCAGTCAAGGCAATCCCTGCTGGCTTCTGAGAGCTGAGGATAGTGGCACTATTCCTACAGCTGAGTGTCCATCATTCCTGATGGAAATTCTAGTCAGCACATTACAGAACCACATCACAGAACTGACAAGAACTCAGATCTGTATGGCATCCTGGATATGCTTATCTCAATAATTATACACCACATGGTAGATAAGAGGAAGGAAAAAGGACAGACTGTATTTTTAAAATCTTGATCTTGTTGGAATAAATAAATTTTTATTAAAAAATATTTAAGTATTTATTTATTTTTGAGAGAGAAAGAGAGACAGCACGAGCTGGGGTGGGTCACAGAGAGGGGAGACACAGAATCTGAAGCAGGCTCCAGGCTCTGAGCTGTCAGCACAGAGCCTGACATGGGGCTAGAACTCACAAGCCATGAGATCATGACCTGAGCCAAAGTTGGATGCTTAAGCAACTCAGCCAGTCAGGTGCCCTGCCATAAATAAATTTTGATATCAGAGGTAACCAGTGTAAGTTTGGAGTTTGGCTTTTCTCTCGGTCAAAATGGCAATTTTCTTAGATTATTGGTTTAAATTGTGATCAATGGTTTTTTTTTTTAATCTGTTTAGAAAAACAAAGTTTCTGTTTTTGTCTTTATTAGGTCTTTGATGATTTAAAGTTGACTCTTCTCATAATTAAAGGGTTTTGTTAATAACTACATAACCCTCTGAATTTGCTTACCTACCTTAACTAAGTACACAATTGAGTATTAAATTTTATAATAATTTGTAATCTTATTTAATAATGTGCTTTAAAACCTTCTGATATTTCAGGGGTGCCTGGGTGGCTCAGTCAGTTAAGCATCTGACTTTGGTTCAGGTCATGATCTCATGGTTCCTGAGTCTGAGCTCCACATTGGGCTCTGCTGACAGCTTGGAGTCTGGAGACTGCTTCAGATTCTGTATCTCCTGCTCTCTCTACCCCTCCTCTGCTCACACTCTGTCTCTCTTGCAAAAATAAATAAACATAAAAAGAAAATCCTTCTGATATTTCAAACATACTTCCCAAGATTCAACTTTGAAATTAAGTCTTTTTGACTAATTAGGCTTGTTTATTTGGTATGTCAAATTACATAGGAAGCATTGTCAAATAAGTGATGATAAGCCTTCTTATGTTATATTACATGGTTGAATATTATAACTTCTTCAGAAATTGAGTACAATTCTTAAGTTTTGAATTAACCTGGTATACTGCTCTCACCTGAAAGTCTAATTTTGGAAGCCTTGTGTGTAACAGAATTTCTTCTTAGCTGCAATGTAATGACAAATACAAGTTTCTACTATGTTTATGATAAAACTAAAATGAGTAAGGATTTCTGTAACCAGTGAGAAAAATGAATTTAAACAGACTCTTGGTTTGAAACATTGATGATTCTTTAATGTTTCCTTCTCCAGATTTAAAGCTGTGCCACAGAAATTTGTTAAAATATTTCTTTATAAACAAATACGAAACATTTATTTTTTTTTCTACCTTATCCCTCCATAATTCAGAAATTCTCAGTGAGTATTCTTATATTTCCATGGCAATGTATTTATTTCCATAAATTCAATAGGAATCCAGTGTCCTTCTGACAAGACACTATTGGAAACTTGGTTATATTACCAAGGCTTTGACAGGAATGTCATACTTCAGAGAGATATGCATAGACTCAGAATATGACCAGGCCTCTTTAGGGAACTAAATTTGATTATATAGAGACAATAAAATTCCTTGGAAAAATTGGCCGGCTACCTTGCTTACAGAGTTTCCAGCAGTATTATTCGGTGGGTAAAGAATGTCACTTTCTGGCAGGTTTAGGAACCTCAAGATACTTTGAAGGCCTTGAAAAAAGAGAAATTCACTCAAATCTATATTGCAGGCAAAGTCTGATGGCAAGTATTTGGCTTGACTTCTTTTCCTCAAGAGGCTGTTAAAATTCAATTTAAAATTCCTTATGAGAGGAGGAGTTAAGAGGGCAGTGTAGTAGGGGGAACCTTTGCTTGCCTCATCCCTTGAACACAGCTAGAGAAATATCAAATCATTTCGAACACATAAGAAATTAATATGAAGACTTAGAGAGCAAACCTGCACAACTAGAGGTAGAAAATGGCTACCTTATGGAGCAGAATGTAGGAGCTGCAGTGAGTTGATTTGGGGGAGAAAAGAACTGTGCTGTGGAGGGCAGAAACCCTGAAAATAGAGAGAGGAGTGAGAGAGAGGAAGGAAGGAAGGAAGGAAGGAAGGAAGGAAGGAAGGAAGGAGGGAGGGAGGGAGGGAGGGAGGGAGGGAGGGAGGGAGGGAGGGAAGGAAGGAAGGAAGGAAGGAAGGAAGGAAGGAAGGAAGGAAGGAAGAAAGAAAGAAAGAAAGAAAGAAAGAAAGAAAGAAAGAAAGAAAGAAAGAAAGAAAGAAAGAAAGAAAGAAAGAAAGAAAAAGAGAAAGGAAGAGAGAAAGAAAGAAAGAAAGAAAAAGAGAAAGGAAGAGAGAAAGAAAGAGAGAAAGAAAGGAAGAAAAAGAAAGGGAGAAAAAGAAAGGGAGAAAGAAAGAAAGGGAGAAAGAAACAGAGAAACTGTGAAACTGTGCTCAGAGGATTACACAAGAAAAACTTCCCCAAAACCAGTAATTGGGAAAAGGAGACAAGTAGAGAACAAAGTCTGTAGTTTCAGAAGTCAGTGCAATAGGGTCATACCTAGTGGGCTTGGTGGTGTTCTGGTGTGGAAGGAAGATTGAGTCCCGGGAACATGCAACATGGTCTGAGGATCCTGTGGGTTTCAAGGAGAGAAACAGTTCCTCTGCTGGGAGGGCATTTGGGAGTGGTGGCACTCCAGGCACACACACACAAAACTGTTGCCCCATTCCGTAGCATAACAACAAAGACACTGGCTGATAGCAGCAAACCTTGGTAATGGCTTCATGCTGCATTTTACCATAGATCTGAACCACTGTGTGGTCATGTGACCATTTTCTGGCACAAACTGGAAAATGGCAATAGCACTGTGAGACCTTCCCCCGGGGGATCGAAGCTCCACACCACGTGGATCTCTCTAACATTTGGGAGTTTGAAAGCTAGCCACAAAGCTGAGATAAAACACAGAAGTATTGTGCTGCCTAGCTGATGGACAGCTTGGACATAGGCAGAGTGAAGGTAGGGATCTGTTGGAAGGTGGGGATAGGTGATTGTTTGCTCTTCTGTGATGGCTTCTTGAAGAGTAGTGGGTGTGAACTGCCTGCTCCAGGGATGGGAGGGGGACCATTCCCCAACACCCCTGCCTGTAAGCAAGTCAAAATCACCCAGTGGAGGCTGGAGCTGCTTACATTAAGCTACAACCCCCTTTACCTTCAGGTGCATCTCCACCAGGGCAAGTCTGTCTAAGAATCAGGGCAACAGTCTCCAAATCCTCCAGGGGTTGGTGCACAAACCCCTCATGTGCACCAAGTGCACATGTGATCATAGAGTGCTGCAAAGCCTCAGCTCTAGGGAGATAGGATCTATCTTCCTTTTTTTCTTTTTTCTTTTTGGACATCTTCTTAATATAGCCATAACTCTCAGGAGCAGGAATACAAAAGTTTTGCTAATAGTCACACACACAACAAAACCGTTAACTAGACAAAATGACAAATGGAGGAATTCACCCCAAAATAAGAAGTCATGGCCAGGGATTTAATTAATACAGATAAGAAAGATGTCTGAATGCAAATTTAAAACAATAACCACAAAGATATCAGCTGGACTTGAGAAAAGCATAGAAGACATTAGACTGCAGAGATAAAAGAACCATAAGCGAGTCAGGCCAAAATAAGAAATGCTATTACTGAGGTGAAAAAATGAATAAGTCCAGTGACAACAAGGACAGATAAAGCAGAGGGACAATTCAGTGATAAAAAAGATAAAATTATGGAAAAATAATGAAGCTGTAAAAAAGAGGGAAACAAAGGTTTTAGATCACAAGTGTAGGCTTAGGAAATTCAGCTTAATAACATTTGTATCATAGGTGTTCCGGAAGAAGAAAAGAAAGAAAAGGGAGGAGAAGGTTTATTTGAGCAAATTATAGCCCAAAACTTCTCTAATATGGAGAAGGAAACATATATGAAAATCCAAAAAGTACAGAGAATTCCCATTAAATTCAACAAAAGCTGGCCATTGCCAAGACATATCATAGTCAAATTCACAAAACACACAACAAGGGAAGAATCCTGAAGCAGCAAAGGACAAAAAGTCCTTAACTTACAAGGGAAGACAGATAAGGTTTGCAGTAGATCTATCCACAGAAACTTGGCAGGTCAGAGGGATTGGCACAAAATATCCAATGTGCAGAATGGAAAAAATATGTAGTCAAGAATCCTTTATCCATCAAGACTGTCATTCAGAATAGAAGGAGAGATAAAGAGTTTCCAAAATAAAAGAAATTAAAGGAGTTTATGACCACTAACCCAGCCAAGCAAGAAATATTAAAGGGTATTCTTTGAGTGGGGACAAAAAAAAAAAAAAAACCAAAAAAACAAACAAACAAACAAATAAAAAAACCAAAAGCAACAAAGACTAGAAAGGAACAAAGAACATTACCAGAAACCAACTTTACAGGTAACACAATTAGTGACATTTCATATCTTTTCAATTCACATCTTTCAGTAATCATCTTGAATATAAAGGGACTAAATGCCCCAATCAAAAAACATAGGAAATCAGAATGGATTAAAAAAAACAAGATTCATCCATATGCTGCCTACAAGAGACTCATTTTAGACCCAAGGACAGCTGCAGATTGAGAATGATTGGATGGAGAACAATCTATTATGCTAATGAAAGTCAGAGAAACCTGGAGTAGCTATCCTTGTATCAGACAGCCTAGATCTTAAAACAAAGACTACTGAGATGAAGGGAATCATATCATAATTAAGGGTCTATCCACCAAGAAGATCTAACAATGGTAAATATGTGTGCCCTCAACCTGAAGCACCCAAATATATAAGTAAAGCAATAAAAAACATAAAGAAATTCATTGTTAATAATATAATAACAGTAGGGGACTTTAAAACCAACTTACAGTGGATGGACAGATTATCTAACCAGAAAATGAATAAGAAAACAATGGCTTTGAGTGACACACTAGATCAGATAGACTTAACAGATATATTCAGAACATATCATCCTAAAGCAGCAGAATGCACATTCTTTTTGAGTGCATATGGAATATTCTCCAGAATAGATTACATACTGGGTCACAAACCAGCCCTCAACAAGTACAAAAAGATTGAGATCATACCATGCATATTTTCATACCACAACACTGTGAAACTTGAAATCAACCACAGGAAAAAATTGGGAAATACCACAAACACATGGAAGTTAAAGAACATATAGAACTAAAGAACGAATGGGTTAACCAGGAACTAAAGAAGAAATAAAAAATAATACATAGAAATAAATGACAATGAAAACATGGCAGTCCAGGACCTTTGGAATTCAGTAAAGGTATTCCTAAGAGCAAAGTATTTTGCAATACAAATCTATCTCAAAAAGCAAGAAAAGTCACAAATAAATTACCTAACTCTACACCTAAAGGAGCCAGAACAGGCAGTGGCAAATAAAGTGTAAAGCCCTCAGAAGAAGGAAAATAATAAAGATTAGACCAGAAATAAATGATATAGAAACAAAAAAGAATCCAGTAAAAAAAAAAAAAAAAAAAAGAATCCAGTAGTACAATCAATGAAACTAAAAACCGGTTCTTTGAGAGAATTCACTAAATTGATGAATCCCTAGCCAGACTTCCCAAAAAGAAAAGACAGAGGACCAAAATAGATAAAATCATGATGAAGGAGGTGATCACAACCAATACAAAGAAATACAAACCATTGTAAAAGAATACTATGAAGAATTATATGCCAACAAACTGGGAAATCTGGAAGAAATTTGGACAAATCCTCAGAAATGTCAAACTATCAAAACTGAAACAGGAAGAAATAGAAAATTTGAACAGACCCATAACCAGCAAGAAATTGAATCAGTAATCAAAAATCTCTCAACAAAGAAAGTCCAGGGTCAGATGGCTTCCCAGAGTAGTTCTACCAGACATTTACAAAAGACACACACAAAAGGCACAGAGCTAATATATCAATGGGAAAAATTGAGAACTTTTCCTGTATGGTCAGGAACAAGAAATAAATGTCCACTGTCATTATTAGAATTTAACATAGATAGAACCAGAAGTCTTAGTCTCAGCAATAAGTCAATAAAATGACATAAAAGGCATCCATATAAGCAAGAAAGAAGTCAAACATTCAATCTTTGCAGATGACATGATACTCTAGGTAGAAAACATGAAAGATTGCACAAAAAATTGCTAAAATTAATGAATTCAGTGAAGTTGCAGCATATAAAATCAATGTACAGAAATTGAGCTCATTTCTATATGCCAATAATGAAGCAGAAGAAATAGAAATCAAGGAATCAATCTCATTTAGTTTCACCAAAAACATTAAGATGCCTAGGAATAAACCTAACCAAGGAGGTAAAATATCTGTTCTCTGAAAACTAAAAAAAATTATGAAAGAAATTGGCAATGATACAAAGAAATAGAAAAACATTCCATGTTCATGGATGGAAGAACAAACATTGTTAAAGTGTCTATACTATCCAAAGAAATCTACACAGTTAATGTAATCTCTATCAAAATTCCACCGTGATTTTTCACAGAGGTAGAACAAACAATCCTAAAATTTATGTAGACCACATTAGATCCAAAGAGCCACAGCAATCCTGAAAAATAAAAGCAAACTAGAGACATCGTGATTCTGAACTTCAAACTATATTACAAAGCTGTAGTCATTAAGACAATATAGTACTGGCACAAACACAGACATATAGATCAATGGAACAGCATAGACAGCCCAGAATGGACCCACAATGATATGGTCAACTATTCTTTGACAAAGCAGAAAATGATATACAATGGAAAAAAGTCTCCTTAATAAATGGTATTAGGAAAACTGCAATATGCAGAAGAATGAAACTGGACCACTTTCTTACACCATACAGCAAAAGAAATTTGAAATGGATGAAAGACCTTAATATGAGAAGGAAACTATCAAAATCCTAAAGGAGAACACAGGCAGCAACCTCTTTCACCTCAGCCGCAACAATTTCTTACTCAACATGTCTCCAAAGCACAAGGGAAATAAAAGCACAGATGAATTATTGGGACCTCATGAAGATAAAAAGCATCTGCACTGCAAAGGAAACAATCAACAAAATTAAAAGGTAACCTACAGAATGGGAAAAGATATTTGCAAATGACATATCTGATAAAGGGTTAGTATCCAAAATCTATAACGAATTTAACAAACTCAACAGCTGAAAAACAAATAATCCAGGGAAGAAATGGGCAGAAGATATGAATAGACACTTCTCTGAAGACCTCGAGATGGCCAACAGACACATGAAAAAATGTTCAACCTCACTCATCTTCAGGGAAATACAAATCAAAACCACACTGAGATACCACCTCACACTGGTCAGAGTGGCTAATACTGACAACTCTGGAAACAAAGATGTTGGTGAGGAAGAGCAAATGGTGTTAGAAAAATATCAGCGTTAGATTTGCTGAATGTAGCTTGACACAAACTTTCAACTTATAAAAAAATGCAGTATCTGTGAAGTACAATAAAGTGAAGTGCAGTAAAATGAGGTATGCCTGTATTTTCATATATATTTTGGATATTTGTCTGGTTTTGGTATTCTTTAATGGCTTGGAAAAATTTGGTACTGAAGATATCTGTTCCTAGACTTTTGTTTTTTGGGAGGTTTTTGATTACTGATTCAATATCCTTTCTGGTAATCACCATGTTCTAATTTTGTATTTCTTTACAATTTAGTCTTAGTAGATTGCATGTTTCTATGGATTTTATCCTTTTTTTTCTAGGTTGTCCAATTTGTTGGTCTGTAATTGTTTGTAGTGATCTCTTATGATCCTTTGTATTCCTGTGGTATCAATGGTAAGTAACATACCTTTTTCCTTCCCAATGAAAAAAAATTATTTTTTTTTTTTAATTTTAGAGAAGGTGGAGAGAGGCAGAAGGAGAGAAAGAAAGAATCTCAAGCAGGCTCTACACTCAACATGGAGTCCAATGTGGGGCTTGATCCCATGACCCTGGGGTCAAGAACAGAGCTAAAATCAAGTTGGATGCTGACCTGACAGTCACCCAGGTATCCCCTTTTTTCCTTTTTAATATTGTTTTAGTTCTTTCTCTCTTTATTGATGAGTCTACATACTGATTTATCAATTTATCTTTCAAAGAAATCAGTTCCTAGTTTTATTGATTTTTTTGAATTTTAAGTCTCTATAATTTTTGATCTCTATTGTAATTCTACTAATTTTGAGATTCATTTCTTCTTTTTCTAGTGTTTGAAATGTAAAGTTGTTATTTATTTGAGATCTTTTTTGTTAATGTAGGCATTTAGTACTTTGAACTTCTCTATTAGAACTCATGTTGTATTTCCACTTTTATTTCTCTAGGATATTTAAAAATTTTTTAATTTGATTTCTTCTTTGAGCAGTTGTTTGGTAGCATTTAAAAAATTTTTAATTGTTTTATATTTAAAAGTTTTTTAATTCATTATTAACTGAGGCATAGTTTCACATATTGTATTACTTTCAGGTGTACAAAATAGTTATTTGACTGTTATATACACCTAATAAAATGTTAACTGGAATATATGTAGACACCATGTATCACCTTACAAAGTTATTACAATATTTTAACTATTATATACTATATATGTACACTATTCCCTATACAATATACATAGGCTAGACTATTCCCTGTGCTGTACTTTTTGTCTCTGTGACTTATTTACTTTTTAATTGGACTTTGTTCTCCCCTTCACATATTTTTGCTTGTACCTTCAACCCTCTGAAAACCACATTTATATTCTATATTTATTAAACTGTTTCTTTGTTTCCTGTTGTTTCTTCTTCTTCTTTTTTTTATATTCTACATAAATGAATTTATATATTTGCTTCTCTTGGATTTTTTTCACTTAATATTTTAACATCT
The DNA here is from genome assembly GCF_018350215.1 of Panthera leo. NCBI lineage: Eukaryota > Metazoa > Chordata > Mammalia > Carnivora > Felidae > Panthera > Panthera leo. The sequence continues at coordinate 7,593,942 of NC_056697.1, forward strand.
AAGTTTATAGCACTGGATTATTGATGATGATGATGATGATGATGATGATGATGATGATTAAAATATTTTAAAAGTTTATTCATTTATTTTGAGAAAGATGGAGATAGCGAAAGTTGGGGAGTGGCAGAGAGATAGGGAGACTGAGAATCCCAAGTGGGCTATTCACTGAGAAAAACCGTGAGATATGTCCTGAGCAGAAACCAAGAGCTGGATGCTTAACCAACTGAACCATTCAGGTTCCCTGATGATTAGTATTTGATGTAGACTCAGAAATAGGTGTTATGAAATTCTTTGAAAGAAAACTTGATTTTAAAAATATAAATATAGGAGCAGGTACACAACTTATGTATCTGTTCAAATATAACTCAGTTAAATCTCTATGTATGATAACATTGTTTTCTCTATCCAGTTACCAAAGACAGAAACAAACTATGTTGCATTATATTAACCAGATTGTTAGACATTAGCTTCTGACGACTGGCTTACCTCTTAAATACTGGAAAATCTTATAGTTTGTATAAATCTGAAGTTTACTTTAAAGAATTGTCTTTTTGGGGCGCCTTGGTGTCTCAGTCGGTTAAGTGTCCGACTTCGGCTCAGGTCACGATCTGGCGGTCCATGAGTTCGAGCCCCGCGTCGGGCTCTGTGCTGACAGCTCAGAGCCTGGAGTGTGTTTCAGATTCTGTGTCTCCCTCTCTCTGACCCTCCCTCGTTCATGCTCTGTCTCTCTCTGTCTCAAAAATAAATAAACGTTAAAAAAAAATAAAAATAAAATAAAGAATTGTCTTGTTATGTGGAACTGTTGAATCACTGTATTGTACCCCTGAAACTAATATAACACTGTATTTTAGCTAGCTGGAATTAAAATTCAGTCATTAAGAACCGACTTGCCGAAATAAAAAAAAATCTTTTTGAATTACAGTCAAAGAAATAAATTTGTGAATTTTGATGTGCTATATTTATGTTAGAATCTGTGAATTGTCCACTATAGAATTTCTCTTTTTTTCTTTACAGTTTGAGTATACTGATCTAGGCAGAAACTACTACCCACTCGTCTGCATGCACACTGTTTTTCTTGGTTTATCAAAGAAGTAACACTCCTTAAAAAAATTTTTTTTTAAATGTTTATTTATTTTTGACAGAGAGAGAGGGAGACCAAGCATCAGCAGGGGGTGGTGGCGAGGCAGAGAGAGAGGGAGACACAGACTCTGAAGCAAGCTCCAGGCTCTGAGCTGTTAGGAGAGAGCCTTAGGTGGGGCTCAAACACCGCAACTGTGAGAACCGTGACCTGAACTGAAGTCGGATGCTTAACGACTGAGCCACCCAGGCGCCCCTAAGAAGTAACACTCTTACAAACATCTCTTTCACATACTTCTCCATCCTTTCCATCAAGTTAACTCATCCACTACCTCACATATTTACCTGTTGTGTGTGTGTGTGTGTGTGTGCGTGCGCGCGAGAACATTTGCGTTCTACTCAGTAAATTTCAATTATGTGATAGTGTTATTAATTTATGGTCCTCATCTTATACATTAGATCTTCATATCTTATTGATAACATAAATGAAAGATTGTAGGGGTGCCTGGTTGGTTTAGTCAGTTAAGCGTCTGACTTCGGCTCAGGTCATGATCTCACGGTTTGTGGGTTCGAGCCCCACATCGGATTCTGTGCTGACAGCTCAGAGCCTGGAGCTTGTTTTCCATTCTGTGTCTCCCTCTCTCTCTGTCCCTCCCAACTCACACTCTGTCTCTCTGTCTCTCAATAATAAATAAACGTTAAAAAAACAAAAAGTTGGTTTTCTGGAGTCACAGAAAGCATCGTCACCCCTCGGAGCCTCCCTGTTATTTGTTTATTTTTGGTGTTGAGTTGTATTACTTTTTAAAATATATTTTAGATATTAACCCTTATCAGATACATTGTTTGCAACTATCTTCTCCCATTCTGGAAACTGACTTGTCTTTGTGTTAATGGTGCCTGTTACTGTGAAAAAAAATTTTTTTATTCTGATGTACTCCCAATAGTGTCTTTTTTTTATTAAAGTTTTATTTATTTAAGTAGTTTCTATACCCAACATGGCTCTGAAACTTATAACCCCAAGATCAAGAATCTCATGCTCTTCCAACTGAGCCAGCCAGGCTCCCTTTCTCCTGCCCCTGCCCATAGTTTATTTTTGCTTTTGTCCCCCTTCCCTGAGAAAATACATTTAGAAAGATATTTCTGTGACTTATGTTAATGAAATTATTGCCAGTGTTTCCTCTAGGATTTGTATGGTTTCAGGTGTCTTATTTAGGTCTTTAATCCATTTTGAGTTTTTTTTGTGTGTGCTAATGTAAGAAACTGGCCCATTTTCATTCTTTTGCATGTTGCTGTCCAGTTTTTCCAAAATTTGTTGAAAAGACTGTCTTTGTGCCAATTGCATATTCTTGGCTTTTTGTCAAAGATTAGTTGACCATGTAATCATGGATTTATTTCTGCATTGTCTTTTCTGTTCTATTGATTTAAGTGTCTGTTTTTCTGCCACTACCATACTGGTTTTTTAAAAATTTTTTAAATGTTTACTTTTGAGACAGAGAGAGAGAGAGACAGAGTGCAAATGGGAGAGGTACAGAGAGAGAAAGAGACACAGAATCCAAAGCAGGCTCCAGGCTCCGAGCTGTCAGCACAGAGCCCTACATGAGGCTTGTGAGGCTTGAACCCACAAGCCATGAGATCATGACCCAAGCTGAAATCAGACACTCAACTGACTGAGCCACCCAGGCACCCCTTTACTGTTTTGATTCCTATAGATTTGTAGTATCTTGAAATTTGGGATTATGATACCTCTGGTTTTATTCTTTTTTTTTTTTTTTTTTAATTTTTTTTTTCAACGTTTTTTTAATTTATTTTTGGGACAGAGAGAGACAGAGCGTCAGAGCGTTTTTTTAATTTATTTTTGGGACAGAGAGAGACAGAGCATGAATGGGGGAGGGGCAGAGAGAGAGGGAGACACAGAATCGGAAACAGGCTCCAGGCTCCGAGCCTTCGGCCCAGAGCCTGATGCGGGGCTCGAACTCACGGACAGCCCAGAGCCTGACGCGGGGCTCGAACTCACGGACCGTGAGATCGTGACCTGGCTGAAGTCGGACGCTTAACCGACTGCGTCACCCAGGCGCCCCACCTCTGGTTTTATTCTTATGTCTCAAGACTGCATGGTTATTCAGGGTCTTTTGTGGCTCCATACAAAAGGACTACATCCTTAATCAAAAGACATTGGGTGACCAAATGAATCGAAGAACAAAAGCCATCTGTATGCTGTCTACAAGAGGTTAATTGTAACCTCATGGGGACTGAGAGTGAAGAGACGGGAAAACATTTACCATAAAATGGAATGAAAAGAAAATTAGGGTAGCAATATTTATATCAAACAAAACAGACTTTAAAAACAAAGACTTTAAAAGACAAATAAAGACAGTACATAATGATAGAAAGAACAATCCAACAATAGGTTTTAGCAATTTTAAACATCTATGTGCCCAAGTAGGAATAGTTAAATACAAATAACTATCATCAGACAAAAAGGAAGAATTTGATAGTAATAGAATAATATAGTAGGGCACTTCAACATACCACCTACATCAATGGATAGATTATCCAAACAGAAAATCAAGAAAGGAATAGTGACTTTGAAAGACACATATACCAGATGGACATAACAGATATATTCAGGACATTCCACCACAAAACAGTGGAATACACATTGTTTACCAATTCAGATGGAGTATTCTCTGAGATCGCTCATATTCTAAGGAACAAAACAAGTCTGTACAAATTCAAAAAGATTGAAAACATATCATGCATGTTTTCTGACCACAATATATGAAATTGAAAATTAATCATAATAAAAAATCTGAGGGGCACCTTGGTGGCTCAGTTGGCTAAGCATCTGACTTTGGCTCATGCTATGATCTTGTGCTTTGTGAGTTTGAGCCCCACATTGGGCTCACTGCTGTCAGCCTGTCAGCACAGATCCTGCTTCAGATCCTCTGTCCCCCTCGCTTCACATTCCCATCTTTGCTCCCACCAAAAATATTTTTTTTTAACAAGAAAAAATCTGAAAAGAACACATATACACAGAGGCTAAATTACATGATACTAAACAACTAATTAGTGAACCATGAATCAAAGAGTATATAAAAAGATACGAAGACAAATGAAAATGAAAACACAGTGTTTCAAAATTTGGGAGAAAAGTTTTTTAAGGGAGGAGTTTATAACAATACAGGCCTACCTTAGGAAACAATAAAAATCTCAAATAAACAATCTAACCTAAGACCTAGAAGAGCTAGAAAATGAAGAACAAAGTTTCCAAACAGTAGAAGAAAAGTAGTAATAAAGATTAGAGCAGATATGAATGACATAGAGATTAAAAGACAATAGAACAGAAACCAAGAACTGTTTCTTTGAAAAGTTCAACAATAGGACACCTGGTTGGCTCAGTCAATAAGAATCAAAACATCTGTTTGTTTGTTTGTTTGTTTATTTATTTATTTATTTATTTATTTATTTATTTATTACTTTTCAGCATTTACAAATGTTTGAGAGAGAGAGAGAGTAGAGAAGAGAGAGAGAGACACACACACACACACACACACACACACACACACACAGACAGACAGAGAGACAGAGAGAATAGGGGAGAAGCAGGGAGAGACAGAGACACAGAACCCGAAGGAGGCTCCAGCCTCCAAAGCGGCAGCACAGAGCCTGATGTGGAGCACAACTCAAGAACCATGAGATCATGACCTGAGCTGAAGTTGGACACTTAGCAACTGAGCCACCCAGGTGCTCCAAATTTTACCACACATTTAAAGAACAGTTAATACCTATTCTTCTCAAACTATTTAAAAAAAAAATAGAAGAGAAAGGAAGTTTCAAATGCATGTCATGATGCCAGACTGACACTGATACTGAAACCACATGACCACACACACACACACACACACACACACACACACACACACACACACACACACAGGACTACAGACCAGTATCTCTGATGAACACAGATACAAAAATCCACAACAAAATATTAGTAAATCAAATCCAAGAATACTTGTAAAATATCACTCTCCATCATCAAGTGGAATTTATTTCACGGATGCAAGTCTGGTTCACAAATCAATCAGTGTGATATACCACATTAACAACACAAAGGATAAAAGGTATATTATCTCAGTAGGTGCAGAAAAAGCATTTGACAAAGGACAGCATCCATTCATGATATAAACTCTCAATGAAGTAGATTTAGAGGGAACATATCTCAACACAATAAAGGCCATGCATGAAAAAGCCACAACTAACACTCCAACAAGAAGCAATCAGAAGTAATAAATTCAGTAAACCTACAAAATAAGAAATTAAGGTCCAGAAATTGGTAGTCTTTCCATACACTAATAATGAAGTAGCAGAAAGAGAAATTAAGAAATTAAGAAAATCAGGGGCACCTGGGTAGTTCAGTTGGTTGAGGAGTCAACTCTTGATTTTGGCTCAAGTCATGATCTCAGGGTTATGGAATCGAGACTGGCATTGGGATTCTCTCTCTCTGCCCCTCTCCCCATCCCACATGCATGCTCTCTCTTACTCTCTCTCTCTCTCTCTCTCTCTCTAAAACAACAACAACAACAACAAAAAAAAAAAACCCAAAAACAAACAAAAAACCCCCTCACAATTATAGAAAATACAATAAAATACCCAGGAATAAATTTAACCAAAGATCTTAAAGACTTGTACTCTGAAATCTATAAAAAGTTGATGAAAGGAATTGAAGATGACACAAATGGAAAGCTATTTATACTAATGGATTAGAAAAATTAATAGTTAAAATGTCTACATTACCTAAAATGTCTACATTACCGAAAGTCTACAGATTCAATGTGATTCCTATCAAAATACCAAAAGCATTTTTCACAAAACTAGAATAAATAACATTAAGATTTTTATAGAGTCACAAAACAACAACAACAGCAGCAGCAACAATAACAACAACAACACAAAACAAAAAAACAACCCCAGAAAAAAAACACAAGAAAAAACCCCAAAACACCTGAATAGCCAAAGCCATCCTGAGAAAGAAAACAGAGCTGGAGAAAGAAAACAAAGCATAGTTTTCATGATATAGTACAAACCTGTAGTAATCAAAATTATATGGTACTGGCATAAAAATATACACATAGATTAATGGAATAGAATAGAGATCCTGAAATAAACCTACGCTTATATGGTCTATCACTCTATGACAAAGGAGGCAAGAATGTATCAGTGAGGAAAAAGTATCCTCAATAAATGGTGGAAAAACTAAACAGCTACATGTAATATAATAAACCTGGACCACTTTTTAACACTACACAAAAATAAACTCAAAATGGATTAAAGATATAAATGGAAACTGAGATCATAAAAATCCTAGAAGAGAGCACAGGCAGTAATTTCTGACAATGGCTGCTGCAACATTTTTTTTTCTATAATGTGTCCTCAGGCAAAGAAAACAAAAGTAAAAATAAACTGTTGAGACTATACCAAAATAAAAAGAATTTGCACAATAAAGGAAACCATCAGCAAAACCAAAAGGCAACCTACTGAACGGGAGACGATATTTGCAAATGACATATCTCATATGGGGCTAATATTAAAAATATATAGAGAGAACTTAAACCAATACCAACAAACAAAATAATTCAATTAAACAATGGGTAGAAGACTTGAATCAGGAAAATGCAAAAAAAAAAAACAAAACAAAAAACAAAACCAAAAATCAAAACAAAAACCAAAAACAAAATCACACAAGAGGATGTCACCTTAAACCTATTGGAATGACTAAAATAAAAAAGATAAGAAATAACAAGTGTGAGCAATGATGTAGGGAAAAAGGAACACTTATTCACTGTTGGTGGGAATGTAAATTGGTATAGCCACTGTAGAAAACAATATGAAGATTCCTCAAAATATTAAAAATAGAAATACTGTATGATCCTATAATTCCACTATTGGGTATTTACCCAAAGATGATGAAAGTACTAATTCAAAAAGATATATGCATCCCTACATTTATTGCAAGATGCAAGACTTATTTACAATAGCCAAACTACAGAAGCAATCTAAGTGTCCATTGATACACAAATGGACAGGAAAGATGTGTGTGTGTGTGTGTGTGTGTGTGTGTGTGTGTGTGTGTGTGTGTATAACAATTTAATATTATGCAGCCATTAAAAAAGTGAGATTGTGCCATTTGAGGCAATATGGATATGTTACCACACCCTTAAGACCAGGTTCTTGAGTCTCAATGTCTCAGAAATGAACACCAAATGTGAGAGAGATAAAGCATTGATTACAGACAGCTTGTATACAAGCAAGCAGCTATGAATAAAGAATGTCACTTCCTAAGGGGGTGGTATACAGGCCTATAAAGGCAGTTTTCCAAGGGGTAAGGGGCTTGGAGTAGGGAAGCATCTTTCAATACTTCAGTCATTATCTGGTGGTCATTACTTTTTAGTGAACACAAGACAATCACAGATGCCTTTCTCCAATATCCTTTCACGGATCTTGGAAAATAGAAAAACTTGTGCAAGCAGTATTTAACTTGTACCTTCTAATTTTGCCCAGATAACAATTACTCTCTGATGGCTGTTCTCTCTCATTTGTCCACTTTCCCAGAAGGAGGTTTTATCTCTAATTGTATGAATACTTTTAATCCTTGCCTCCAACTACTGACTTTATAGGAGTTAAGTTTCTATACCTTCTCAGATGGACCTAGAGCATATAATACTAAGTGAAAATAAGTCAGGTGAGAAAGACAAAAGTAATAGGATTTTATTTGTATTTGGAATCTTAAAAAAAGACAGGGGATAAACAAACAAAAAGCAGAATCAAACCCATAAATACAGAGGGCAAATTGATGGTTGCCAGGAGAGAGTGGAGTGAGGGGTGGGCAAAATGGATGAAGCAGTGTGGGAAATATAGGCTTTTAGTCATGGAATGAAGAAGCCACAAGAATAAAAGTCACAGGGGTACCTGGGTGGCTCAGTTGACAAAGTGTCCACCTCTTGATTTCAGCCCAGGTCGAGGTCTCATGATTCATAGGAACAAGTACCACATGGAGCTCTGTTCTGGCAGCATGGAACCTGCTTGGGATTCTCTCTCTCCTCTCTTGTCCCTCCACTGTGTGCATGAATATGCTTTCTCGGTCTCAAATAAATAAACATTTTAAAAAAGAATAAAAGTCACAGCATAAGGAATAGAGTAAATGATATTTTAATAGAGATGTATGGGGACAGTGGTAATTACACTTGTAGATGATCATAACATAATGTATAAACTTGTTAAATCACTGTGTTGTACACATGAAGTTAGTGTAATATTGCATGTCACCTATATTCAAATAAAAATAATAAACTACAAAAAAAGGGAAACATAGTCATCTTTTTCTTTAACCATTTTCCAACAACATTAGGAACAAAAATGTTTGAGCATCACACATTGAGTCATTCATCCATGTAGTAACTTACTTCCATAAATGATTCAAACCATTGACTATCAGTGCTCTCTGTACTACTAAAAATAAAGTTGTGAACATTTTCAAATATATTCACATTAAAGAGACAGTTCCACAAACACAAGAACCAATTCAGAAAATTGTTCCTTAGAATCATGTCCTCTAGAACCACCCTTAATACTTGCTTGTTGTTAGTCAAAATTCTCCCGAGAAATGGAATAGGTTCTTCTTTATATATACATACATAAATGAAGAGATTTATTATAGATATTGGCCTTCATTATTATGGAGGCCAAGAAGGTCCACAATCTGCAAACTGTAGGCTGAAGAGCCAAGAAAGCTGGTGGCACAATTTAATCTTAGTCCAAAGGCCTGAGATTGTGGGACTGACGATGTAAGTTCTGATTATGAGTCTGAAAGTCCCAGAACTAGCAATGATAATGTCTAAGGGCAAGAGAAGAAGAATGTTTCAGCTCAGGCAGAGAAAAAGCAAATTTACCATTGCTCTGCTTTTTTAAAAGACTTTCTTCCTGCTTTCCCAAGATAAAATTGACAGATGACATTGTGCCAATTTAAGGTGTACAATGTGATGATTTGACATATGCACATATTATAAAATGCTTGTGACAATAAGGTTGGTTGATACATCTTTTACTTCACGTAATTACCATTTTGTTGTTGTATGGTAAGAAAATTGAAAACCTGTCACAGCAACTTTAAATTTTTTTTTTTTTTTTTTTTTTTTTTTTATTTATTTTTGGGACAGAGAGAGACAGAGCATGAACGGGGGAGGGGCAGAGAGAGAGGGAGACACAGAATCGGAAACAGGCTCCAGGCTCCGAGCCATCAGCCCAGAGCCTGACGCGGGGCTCGAACTCACAGACCGCGAGATCGTGACCTGGCTGAAGTCGGACGCTTAACCGACTGCGCCACCCAGGCGCCCCAACTTTAAAACATACCAAGTATTGTTAACTAAGTTATCCTGTTGGACATTATTTTCCACGAACTTCTTATAACCTGAAACGTCTAATTTTTAGTCAACATTTCATTTCTCCCAACTCTATAGCTCCTATCAATTACCATTCAATTCTCTTCTTCTATGAAATTCTACATTTTAAAAATGTGAGATCATACAGTATTTTTCTTTCTCTATATTACTTATTACTTCTAGCATAATTGTCTTCAGTTTTTAGTCATGTCATTGCAAAGACAAAATTTCATTCTTTGTAATGATTAAGCAATATACCTTGGCAAAAAGAGAAAGATGATACATAGATGATGTATAGATGATAGAAAGATTAGATAACAGATGGATAGATAGGTAAATGATTGATAGATAGATAATAGGTAGGTAGAACATAGGTAGGTGATAGTAATAATAAAATAATATTAATAATAATAAATTTTCTTTCTCCATTCATCTCTCAGTAGATAATTAGATTATTTCCATGTCTTTGCTATTGTTGCTACTGCTGCAATGAACATGAGAATGCAGATACATCTTTGAGATAGTAATTTCATTTCCTTTGAAAATGTACCCACAACTGGGATTGTTGGATCCTATGGTAATACTGTTTGTAATTTTTTGTAAAACCTCCATACTTTTTTCTATAATGACATTATCATCAACTGTGCAAAAAGGTTCTCTTTTCTCTGCATCCTGACCAACTCTTGTTATCTTTTGTCTTTTTAGTAATACCAATTCTAACAGGCACAAAGTGATATCAGACTGTGTTTTTAAATTTCATTTTACTGGTAATTAGTGATGATAAATATCTTTTCATGTACCTGTTGGCTATCAGTATGTCTTCTTTGGAAATTGTCTTTGCAGTCTCTGCCTATTTTTAATTAGATTATTTTTGGCTGTTTTTTTTTGTTTTGTTTTCTAATGAATTTTCTGACTTAAATATTTTGGATGTTAACATCTTATTAGGTATATGATTTGTAACTATTTTTTCCCTTTTCATGGGTAGTCTCTTCATTTTTTTTTTTTTTTTTGTTTCTTTTGCTGTGAAGAAGCTTTCTGCTTGATATTGTCTCAGTTTATTTTTGCTTTTGCTACTTGTGCTTGGTATCATATCCATCCCTCCACCCCCCACCCCAAGAAAAAAAACTTTGACAAAATCAATGTGAAGAAGGTCTTTCCCTATGTTTTCTTCTAGGAGTTCAATTGTTTCCGGACTTACATTTAATTCCTTAATCCATTTCAAGTTCATTTGTGTATGTGGTATAATATAGGAGTACAATTTTATTTTTTTGCATGTTAAGATACAGTTTTCCGAAAAACACTTATTGACAAGATATATTTTCCACATGAGTTTTCTTGGCTCATGTCAAATCTTAGTTGACTATATATGCAGGGGTTTATTTCTGTGCTCTCTCTTCTGCTCTTCTGGTCCATGACTCTCTTTTTATGCCAGTACCTGTTTTAATTAATACAGCATTGACTATGTTGTTTTGATTACCATAGCTTTGTAACATAGTTTGAAATCAAATCATGTGATGCCTCCAGCTTTGTTTTTTTAAGATTACATTGACTGACCACTCAGGATGTTTTGTTGTCCTATCCAAATTTAGGATTTTTTTTCTACCTCTGTGAAAATTGCCACTGGAATTTTGATAAGGATTGGAAGAAATCTATAGATGACTTTGGGTTAGTATGAAAATTTTAACATTAACTCTTCCATACCATGAACATGGTATATCTTTCTACTTGTTTCTGTCTTCAACATTTTCTTTCATCAGTGTCTTATGGTATAGTTTTGGGTGCATAGATTTTTAACTTCTTTGGATAAATTTATTCCTAAGTGTTTCATTGTTTGTGATGTTATTGAAATGGGATTTTCTTTATTTCATTTTTAGCTCATTCATTATTAGGAGATAGAAACATAATTGGATTTTGTATGTTGCTTTTGTATCCTAAAACTTTATTAAATTATTTTATTCAAAATTGGGATTTTCTATAAAATCATGTCATTAGGATATAGACAATTCTACTTGTTCCTTTATGAGTTGGATGTCTTTTATTTCTTTTTCTTAATTGCTCTGATTATGACTCACAAAACTATGTTGAATAGGATTGGTGAATGTGAGCACCTGGTCTTGTTCCTAATCTTAGCGGGACAGTTTCAATCATTTACCATGAAAATAATGGCATTATTAGAATAGTAAGAATAATGCTAGCTGTGGGTTTGCCATATATAGTCTTTATTGTGTTGAGGTATTTTTCTTCTGTGTTTAGTTTTAACTGAAACATAAAAGAAGCTACATTTTGTCAAATGTATTTCTGCCCCTTTGAGATAATAATATAATTTTTCATTGATGTAACATATCATATTGATTGATTTACACATGTTGAATTACACATGCATGGAATAAATCCTGCTTGATCATGGTGCAATATGTTGTTGATTTCAACTTGCTGGTATTTTGTTGAGAAATTTTGCATTCATTTTCATTGGGAATATTGGCTTTTGTTTTCTTTTTTTTTGTAGTAACACTGGGGCACCTGGGTGGCTTGGTCAGTTAAGCATCCAACTCTCTTGATTTCAGGTCAGTCATGATCTCATGGTTCATGACATTGAGCCTCGTGTTGGGCTCTGCACTGACAGCATGAAGGCTGCTTGGGATTCTCTCTGCCCCTCCCCAATCACTGTAAATAAATAAATAAATAAATAAATAAATAAATAAATAAATAGTAACACTGAATTCATAAAATGAGTCTTGAAGTGTTTCCTCTTCTGAATTCTTAAGAAGAGTTTGTGAAGGACTTGTATTAATTCTTTAAATGTTCTTGACCCCTGAAGTATCTTTTCCTGCAATTTTCTTCAATAGGAGATTTTTTATTACTGATTAATTCTCCTAAGTTATTATTGATCTGTTCATATTTTCTGTTTCTCTATGAGTCAGGCTTGGTAGATTGCATGTTCTTAGGAATCCATTCATTTCTTTTAGGTTATCAAATTTGCTGTCAGGTAATTGCTTATATTACTTTGATATGTCCAACAAGAAGTTTGACTGTAGGTGTGCACTTTCTGGTTGCAGTGTCTCACCATAGTATGTGCATGTTAGTGGATGCCAGTGAGGGGAGTTGAGCCTACAACATGTTGGTGCATAGCCAGGAGCTAGTCTTGACCACACACATGACAGTGGGGAGTCAGTTGCAGAGGTGTAGGCTGGTAGCTTGCTCTTAAACAGCTGCAAAGGTTTAATTTGGATCAGTGTAGATCTTGTGCTCTGGCAGGGGTGGACTGGGAAAGCCAGAAGAGAAGAACTCAGGGGGCTCGCACTGGGGAATGGGACTCTCTATGGAATGAAAAGTGGAATGAAAGCCTCAGTAAAATCTTCAGGGAATCTTCAGCAATTATGCTGCCATAGACTTTTTCAGCACTAAAAGCTAATGGAGTCCTCTGTGGAGCAGGTCAGGTCGCTGGAAACCTTTCTCACGCCCACTGTCCTTGTTCTCTGTTCCTAGCCATTTTCATACATCTCACTTTTGCTGGTCTATAGGGTGGGTTCAACCAAAGTAGTCCTTCATATAGCATTCTGTGTGCTGGAGAAGCTATTCACCCTTCTCTTCCTTTCCCAGTAAGGAGAACTCATTATAGCTGGGAAGTTCATCACTGGTGCTGAGCAATGATGGCCTGAAGGATGAGATGATGAGGCAAAATGAAACTGTACTTCTCTTCTCTCCCTAAATTTTTTTTTTTAAATTATTTGTAGTGTTTTAGTCCACTATAATGCTGATGTTTCTTTTTTTTTTTTTATTTAAAAAAAAAATTTTTTTTTCAACGTTTTTATTTATTTTTGGGACAGAGAGAGACAGAGCATGAACGGGGGAGGGGCAGAGAGAGAGGGAGACACAGAATCAGAAACAGGCTCCGAGCCATCAGCCCAGAGCCTGACGCGGGGCTCGAACTCACGGACCGCGAGATCATGACCTGGCTGAAGTTGGACGCTTAACCGACTGCGCCACCCAGGCGCCCCAATGCTGATGTTTCTTATATGGATCTCTGAACTCTCTCAGTGCTGTTTTTGTCTATGGGTAGCTCATTATTGACCTCTGTGGGGAAATAGTGGCTGAGATGTCCTACTCTACCATTTCTGACACTACTTTCTCCTTCAATCTTTTGTTCTATTTGTTCTATCCCACAGGGATAGGATGATTATTACGTACTTTCGTTTTATTCAGTTCACCAGTTCAAATACTAATCTCTTCTGGAAATACACTAATAACAATATTTTACTGTCTAAGCATCCCTTTTCTCAGTTGAGTTGACACATAAAATTAGCCAAAATAAATCTGTTACCAAATAAGAGTATTAAAATCTTATTTCATAAATAAATATGTCAATAACTATTTACAAAGTACTTATAAAAAAGCAAACTATAATGTGTACATCATGTATTATTATTGAGAAAACAAGTTTTTTATTGAACATATTAGGAATCTATTTTTAAAAAGCAAAACAAAACAAACAAAACAAAACAAAAAGCCTCTGTATGTGTTTGTATGACCATGTAAAATTTATGAAAGGATAAACATATTAACTTTAACAAAAGAATATTAATAAAGAACATGTGAATTATCAAGTTTTTAAGTTTATATATTTTTTATTTTTAATATAATCAGGTATTTCTTATTTTAAAAATCAATTCAGAGGGTATAAAAACAGATAAATGTAGGGCCAAGCCTCAAAACTCTCATGTTTTAACTCATGCTTACTGATTTCCTTCTCTGGCTTCCATTCAACCCAACACTGTATCCATTTCAGGAAGATTCACCCAGGCTTAAGGATAGAGAGAAAGATAAAGAAAAAAAAAATCAAAAGCAAGAATAGGGTGTTTGGAGATATTTTGGGGAAGCATCTTCTCTGTGCCTAGAACTATCTGTCCTCTAATTTATATTCTCATAACAAACTTAGGAGGTAGGTGTTATTATCCCCAGTAAACATATAGAATCTCATATTCAGGGAAATAAAATAACTCATTCAAGGAAAACCTGATGGCTCAGCCAGTTAAGTGTCTGACACCCCTCCCCCACTCATTTTCTCTCTCTCTCTCTCTCTCTTTCTCTCTCTCTCTCTCTCTCCCTCTCTGTCACTCTCACTCTTTCTCTCTCTTGCTCTTTTTCTCTCTCTAAATAAATAATACATACATAAATAAAAAATACATAAATAAATATAAAAAAATAATAACTCATTCTAGGTCATATAGGCACATCTGGAAAGGCATGTCTGGCTCTTTCCATTATCTTAGGTTCCTCTCTTAATGTAAATCTCAATTCTTCATGTATCAAAGACCTTTGAGACCATGACTCTATTTAGAATAGAGGGAAACAACGATACCTCAAAAAAACACAAAAACAAACAAACAAACAAACAACCTGAATTGAAATGGGAAGATTTACTTTGTGAGTAAAGACTACCATAAAATTATGCATTTGGAAATTATTTTTTAAGTGAGACCTTAACAAAATTCTACTTTTTTTCCCCCAGAAAGCCAAACTTAAGTATATCAAGAATTTAGGGGAATGCAATAGTTAAAACATAGAAAATTTAGAATGTTACATTAGAGCCTGGCTCCTTCTTCAGATTCTGTGTGTGTCTCTCTCTCTTTGCCCCTCTCCCACCCAGGCTCTGTCTCTGTCTCTCTCAAAAGTAAATAAACATTTAAAAAATGACATAAAAAAAAAGAATGCTTATACTCTCTGATTTGAATATGTACTGCAAACCCATAGTAACACAAATAGTATGGTACTTGATCATACTTGATAAGGTCAAACTTCTAGGTCATTGGAATTGAATTGATACTCCACAAATGAATCTATCAATTTATGGCAAAGGTGTCAAAACAAGTCAGTGAGAAAGAACAGCTTCTCCAACTGTTAGTGCAAGTCAAATTGATAGCCATGCATAAATAAAGTTGGTCTGTTAACTCACACTTTACAGAAAATTAAACTAATATTATATCAAAACTCTGAAAAAATGCTAGTTCTATAAATATATAAAACTACTAGAAAAAAAGAGAGAGGTTGTAAGACGGCAGGGAGTAGGAACATTCTAAGCTTGCTTCATCCCATGAATGCAATTAGATAAGCATCAAGTCTTGCTAAATACCCAGAAATTGACATGCTGACTAACAGAACAAACTCCATAACTAAAAGGAGAGAAGAGGCCATATTGAACAAGAGAGGAATTGCAGAGACTTGGAAGGGAAACAGATTATGATGATGAGGTGGGGACAGAGCTTCAGAGAAGAGTGAGAAACAGACTAGCACGCAGGGCAGTGCATGGGGAAAACAAATCCCCATAGCTATTGGCTAGGAAGGCAAGAGGGGCCAAATATTGTGAGTTCTTACAATGAGTAGGGCTTTAAGCAAGTTTTAAAAGTCAGCAGGCTTGGCTTTAAGACCTCTGAGGGCAGTGAGCTGATCCTGGAGAGAAGGTGGCAAACAACTCAGGAACAGACTGTGGAAGCAACATCTGAAGAATGCCTGGGGCACACAGATGGGAGATTATTAGCTACTCACAAAGTGCATCCCTGAGAGGCACCTTCATAGAGACACCTCTCCAGAAACAAAGGAGTTGGCAGGCACCATTTCCCTCCCCCACCCTTCAGCATAAGCACCTGGCAACCTGCAGGGAAACAGCAGTCTTGACACTCACTACCTAACTTGCTTACACAAAGCCACAGAATGGCTAAAATAAAAAACACAGGAAACAACAGGGGTTGATAAGGATATGGAGAAAAAGGAACTCTTGTGCACTTGGTGAGAATGCAAACTGGTAGAGTCACAGGGAAAAAAGTGAGGAGTTTCCTCAAAAAGTTGAAATCAAACTACCCCATGACCCCATGTACCACTAGTATGTACCCAGAGAATACAAAAACATTAATTCAGAGGGATACATACACCCTGATATTTATTGCCATATTATTTACAATAGCTATAATATGGAAGCAGCACAAGTGTCCACTGATAGATAAACAACTAAAAAAGACGTGGTATGTATATACAAAATGGTATATTACTCAGCTATAAAAAAAAGAATGAAGTCTTTCCATTTGCAATGACATGATTGTATCTAGAGAGTATGATGCTAAGGGAAATAAGTGAGTCAGAGAAAGACAAATACCATATAATTTCACTCATATGTGGAATATAAGAAACAAACATACAATCACTGGAAAAAAGAGAAAGGCAAACCAAGAAACAGACTATTAGCAGTAGAGAACAAACTGATGGTTACTAGAGGGGAGGTGGTTCAGGGTATGGGTTAAATAGACAACGGGGTCTCAGGAGGTACTTGTTTTGATAAACATGGGGTATTGTATAGAAGTGTTGAATCACTACAGTGTACACACGAAACTAATATAAAACTGTATGTTAACTAGTATTAAAAAAAACTTAATAAGCCAAAAAAAAAAACCCACACCCCAAAAACGAAAGCAAAAAACCCTATTAGAAAAGAAATCATGGCCTTAGATTCACCATAGCTTCTTAGATATAAAACCAAAACCATAGCAAATCAATTAAATCATTAAATCAATAAATTGAACATTAAAACATAACACTTCTTTGCTTTAACGTTGAAAACAATGTCAAGAAAATGAATGCAACCCATAGAATGGGAGAAAATTTACAAACCATATATCTGATGAGAGCCTAGTAGTATCCAGGTATATAAAGAACTCTTAAAATGCATCACCAAAAATAGAAACATTCCAAGTTTTTAAAAAGATTTATTTACTTTTGAGAGAGAGAGCACAAGTGTGGGAGGGGAGGGTGTGTGTGTGTGTGTGTGTGTGTGTGTGTGTGTGTGTGTGTGTAAACAGAAAATCTGCAGCTGGCTCTGTGCTGATAGAAGCAGTGAGCTCCACATGGGGTTGAAACTCAAACTGTGAGATCATGACTGGAGTTAAAGTCAGCTTTCTGTCAGCTTAGTCAGCTGACTGAGGCATCCAGGTGCCCCAAATAATCCAATTCTTTTAAAATAGGCAAAGGAAATGAGATAAAATGTTTCAGGTCAAAATCCCAGGAATTTTGTCCCTCCAAGAGAACTATTGGAAACAATTACCTCAGAACACCTCAATACCTCAGTACCTCAGTACACCTCAGTACCTCAAATTTATGTGGCATCCAGATGAGTGCTCAGTGGAGAAAGAGACTGGTAAATTTCAGTAAATTTTGGTCTTTCATTAGGCAACTACCATAATTTGCACCCTAACCTGAGGCAGACAGTAGCCTGTGGTCCTGGTGAGATTTGCTAGTGTTGAGGTTGGCAATAAGGACTTTGTCCTCCAATAATTGGTGTTTTGTATTTTGACCTGGCTACATATACATGCAATACATATACATGTGATATATATGTATATATACATACACATATAATGAAATATCATTTATTCATCTGTAAGAAAAGTAGGAAATCTTGCTTTTTTGTGACAACATGAGTGGACTTTGAAGACACTATGCTAAGTGAAATAAGTCACACAGAATAAGACAAATTCTGCATATTCTCACTTATATGAAAAATCTAAAAAGCCTAACATTTAGAAAGACAAGTTAGTATGGCGGTTGCTAAATACTAGGTGTTGGGGCCCTTTGAGAAAATGCTAGTCAAAGGGAAAAACTCCTTGCTATAAGATGAATAAATTCTGAGGATCTAATGTATAGCATGGTGATAACTAACAACACTGCATTAAACACTTGAAAGTGTTTAAGAGAGTAGATGTTAAATGTTTACCACCACAAAAAACAGAGAAGTTACATAGAAGCATAGAAATGTTAACCTTACTTTAATATTCATTTTGTAATATACACAAGTATTAAGCCATTCCATTTTACACCTTAAATTTTACGTGTTATATGAATAACATATATAATATTTCAATGAAGGTGGGAAAAATATATATGCACAGGCTTATATTATGATTTTTTTCATTTTTAATGTTTCTTTGTTTCCCTTATTAATTAAAAGATAAGTGCATAAAAATCATCATAATTATGTTAATTAACATAACATGCATAAAGATGCATTTAATAATAATAAAGAAATTAAAAGGTGTTGAGCTAAATATGAGTAGAGTTTATATGTTATTGATGCTAAATTGCTATTAATACACACTAATGTGTCACAAATTTAGGATGTTAACTAATCCTATGGTATTTACTAAGAAAGTAAGTATTTATAGAAAAAAGAGTAAATGAAGAGAAAATAAAAGTGATACACTAGAAAAGAAAAAAACACAATGTATGGCAATAGGAGAAGAATTCAGAACCACAAATATGTCTATATATATACAGAAATTAAATTAATAGGAGTGCCTGGGTGGCTCACTTCATTGATTGCTCACCTCTCGATTTCAGCTCAGGTTTTCATCTCACTGTTGACGAGACTGAGACCCAACTGTGGCTCTGCACTAATAGACCTTGGGATTCTCGCTCTCCCTCTCTTTCTGCCCCTCCCCTGCTCATGCATGCACTCTTTCTCTCTCTTTCAAAAGAAATAAACTTAAAAATAGAGAAATCAAATAAAAATGATAAATAAATCCTGCATTAACAATAATCACTTTAGATGGAAATGATTTAAAATTCACAAGTTAGGAGACAGATATTAGCAGACTGGGTTAAAAAGTATAATCTCATGATATGTAGTTTATGAGAGACTATTTTGTCCTTCTTTTTAAAAATTTCAATTCCTGTGTAATTAACATACACTGTTATGTTAGTTTCAGGTGTACAGTATAGTGATTCAATAATTCTGTACCTTATTCAGTGCTCATCATGTTAAGTGTGCTCTGAATCCCCTTCACCTATTTCACCCATTCCTCCACTGACCTCCCTTCTGATAACTATCAGTTTGTTCCTATTGCTAATAGTCTGTTTCTTGGGTTCTTTCTCTCTTCATCCCTCTCTCTCTCTCTCTCCCTGCCTCTCTGTTTCTTTGCTTTGTTTCTAAATTTCTACATGTGAGTCAGTTGTTTGATGTTTGTCTTTGACTGACTTAATCCACTTAGCATTTTATTCTAGCTCCAACCATGTCATTGCAAATGGCAAGATTTCATTCTTATTTTATACCCAAGTAATATTCTATTATATATGTACTACTTTTTTTTTAAAAATTTTTTTAACGTTTACTCATTTTTTTTTTTTTTTTATTTTTTTTTATTTTTATTTTTGGGACAGAGAGAGACAGAGCATGAACGGGGGAGGGGCAGAGAGAGAGGGAGACACAGAATCGGAAACAGGCTCCAGGCTCCGAGCCATCAGCCCAGAGCCTGACGCGGGGCTCAAACTCACGGACCGCGAGATCGTGACCTGGCTGAAGTCGGACGCTTAACCGACTGCGCCACCCAGGCGCCCCAACGTTTACTCATTTTTGAGACAGAGACAGAGCATGAACGGGGGAGGGGCAGAGAGAGGGAGACACAGAATCTGAAACAGGCTCCAGGCTCTGAGTAGTCAGCACAGAGCCCAATGCGGGGCCCGAACTCACCGACCGCGAGATCATGACCTGAGCTGAAGTCAGATGCTTAGCTGGCTGAGCCACCCAGGCACCCCTATCCCTTCACTTTCAATCTTCATATATCTTTAGGTGTGAAGTGAGTGATTTGTAAGTACCATAAAGATGGGTCATGGGTTTGTTTCCTCCTGCCCCTAATCTTACACCCTATATCTTTTTTTTTTTTCACCCTATATCTTTTGGTTGAACTATTTAGTCCATTTACATTCAAACTAATTATTGATAGCTATGTATTTATTGCCATTTTGTTATTTGTTTTGAGTATGTTTTTGTGAATTTTCTTTTTCTTCCTTTGTTCTTTTCTCTCACCATAAGTTTGCTTTCTTTAGTGATATACTTGAATTTATTTCTCCATTTTTTGCTTATTACTGATTTTTTATTTATACTTACCATTATATTTGTATATAACATCTGCTTATCAGAGTGTCTTAAATTGATGGCTGCTTACACTTGAATATATCCTTACTCTTTCTTCCCCATGTTTTAGATATATGGCATAACACTTTATTTCCTCTCATTTTGTGAGTACCTTGCCTGATTTTTACAGATATATTTATTTTTATTGCTTTTGTGCTTTTAAACTCTTACTTATGGTTTTTCCTTTCGACCCAGAGTCTGCTTTAACGTTTCTCATAGGGTTGGTTTAATGGTCATTAACTCTTTAAATTCTGATTTTGAGGGAAATTCTTTACCTTTCCTTCTATTCTGAATGATAGCCTTGCTGGATAGAGTATTCTTGGTTTGTGGGTTTTTCTGTTCAGCTTTGAATATATCATGTTACTCCCTTCTGGCCTGCAAAGTTGCTTCCAAAAAATCAGCTGATACCCCTATGGAGTTTCCCTTGTATGTAATTGTTTTCTCTTGCTGCTTTTAATCTCTCTTTATAACTATTTTTGGCATTTTAATTATCATGTATTTTGATTTGGACCTTTTTGGGTTGATTTTGTTGGGTTATCTATGTGCCTCCTGGATCTGCATTTCTATGACATTCTCCAAATTTAGGAAATTTCATCCACTATTTCTTTGAATAGATTTTTTTTTGCCCCCCCTTACTCCCCCCCACCCCTGCACTCTTCTTTTGTATCCCTATAATGAGAAGGTTATCACACTTGATGGAATCACTGAATTGCCTAAGTATATTGTCATTTTACATTTTGTTCTCTCACTTCTCTGGCTTGATTGTTTCCATTACTCTGTCCCCCAGGCCATTAATTCCTCTCCTTTCTTTAGCCTGCTATTTCTTCTATCTAGTGTTTTTTTTATTTCTATGTGTTGTTGTTGTTGTTTTCTATCTCTGGTTGGTTCTTTTTTATCTGTTTTAATAGTCTCACTAATGTCCTCTGCTCTTTTCTCAAGTCCAGTAAGTATCTTTATGATCATTACTTAAAATCTATCAGGCTTATTAGTTATCTCTGTCATTCCTTCTCCTACACCCAGTCATTCACTCCTTCTTCTCCTCTTCTCCCCTCCTCCTCCTCTCCTTTCTACCTCCTCTCTCCTCCTCCTCCTCTCCTCTCCTCCTCCTCTCCCTCCTCCCCCTCCTCCTCCTGATGCTCCTACTCTAATTCCTCCCACCCCTCTTCCTTCAACGCCACCTCCTCGTCCTCCTCCTCACCTCTTCCCCCTCCCCCTCCACCTCTTCCTCCTCGGCCTCTTCCTCCTTCTGCTTCTCCTCTTCTGCTACTGCTCTTTCAACCCTGGCTCTATCTTTTCTCCTCCTCCTCCTCTTCCCTCTGCTCACGTCCTCCTCAATTTCTTCCCCCAGCTGCTCCTGCTCTTTGCATCATCCTCTTCCTCATCCTGGACTTCCTCCTCCTCCACTTCTTCCCTCTCCTGCACCCAATCATTCACTCCTCCTCTTCCTCCTCCTCCTCCCACTCCTCTTCCTCCCACTCCTCCTCCTCCTCCTCCACCTCTTTCTCCTAGGCTTCTTCCTCCTTCTCCTCCTACTCTTATGGTACTGGTCTTCCAGCCCTGGCTCTATTTATCTCCTCCTCCTCTTCCCTCTGCTCTCATCCTCCTCAACTTCCTCCCCCAGCTGTTCCTGCTCCTTTGGCTTTTGCTCCTCCTCTTCCTTGTCCTGGACTTCCTCCTCCTCCACTTGTTCCCTCTCCTGCACCCAGTCACTCACTGACTCCTCCTCCTCCTCCTCTGCTTCTTCCTCCTTCTCTTCCGACCCTTCTGCTACTGCTCTTCCAGCCCTGGCTTTATCTTTTCTCCTCCTCCTCTTCCCTCTGCTCTCGTCCTCCTCAACTTCCTCCCCCAGCTGCTCCTGCTCCTTTGGCTTTTGCTCCTCTTCCTCGTCCTGGACTTCCTCCTCCTCCACTTGTTCCTTCTCCTGCACCCAGTTATTCACTCCGCCTCCTCCCCCTCCTCCTCCTCCTTCTTCTCCTTCTCCTCCCCCTCCCCCTCCCCCTTCTCTTCCCCCTCTTCCTCCTTCTTCTTCTCCTTCTCCTCCCCCTCCTCCTCCTCCTCCTTCTTCTTCTCCTTCTCCTCTTCCTCCTCCTCCTCCTTTTTCTCCTTCTCCTCCTCCTCCTCTATCTCCTCCCTACCTCTTCCCCCTCCTCCCCCTCCTCCTCCTCCTCCTCCTCCTTCTCCTCCTCCTCCTCCTTCTTCTCTTTCCTTTTCTTGCTTTTATTCCTTCCCTTCTCTATTTTGGTTACTCTGGTTGTTGGTTTGTTTAAGCAGACATCTGTAATTTATTCTTTTTTTAGAACTGTTCTGTATCTCCTTATTTATTTTCTCTCTCTCTGTCTCTCTCTCTTTCTGGATTAAGTCATATAGTTTCTCTGATTCTTTCCTGGTCAATTTATTTTTCATTTTCTTTTCCCCCCACCCCTGTTATTTCTCTCTTTATATGGGATAAGGCTTCTTCAACCACCACCTTCATCTTTTTAAAAAAATTTTCCAGGGTTACTTCACTGAAAAAATTAAAGCACACCTGGTTGAAGGCTCAAACTACCACTATGAGTAGAGAGATACAGGAACCAGAATTATAATAACAGAGAGCATGCAACAGACTCCAAAAACACCTCCTCAAGGGCCAGGCCCTGGACAGTGTATGACCTTTTTTTAACATAATAGTGCTTGCAGGTGCAGGACACATAATAAGCTATTAAAACACATAAGGGACAGAAAACTAGTGAAAATGACAAAACAGAAGAATTCTCCTCAAAAGGAAGACTTTATAGAATACAAGTCTACCACAAGAAATCTCAAATAGTAATCTAGCCTTATACCTAAAGGAATAGAAAAAGAAGAACAAACAAAGCCCAAAGTGAGTAGATATAGTGAAAGATATAATAATGATTAGAGTGAAAATAAATGAAATAGAGACTGAGAAAGAAATAGAAATTATCAACAATACCAAGATATGGTTCTTTGAAAACATAAACTTAATTGATCAAACTTCAGCCAGGCTCACAAAGAAAAAAATAGAGATCTAAATGAATAAAATCAGAAATGAAAATGGAGAAATAACAACTGACACCACTAAATACAAAGAATTATAAAGGATTGCTACAAAAAATTATACACCAACATATACATTTTTATAAACATGCAATCTTCCAAAACTAAATCATAAAGAAATAAAAAATATGAACAGACTACTTACAGTAATAAAATTAAATAACAAATCAAAAAGTCCCAATAAGTAAAAATCCAAGGCTTGATGAATTAACAGGCTAATTCTACCAAACAGTTAAAGATTTATATACTATAAAGCAATAATTATCAAAGCGATATGATTCTGGCAAAAAAAAAAAAAAAAGAATAGACATAGATCAATGGAATGGGATAAATACCACAGAAATCCACCCATAATTATATGGTAAATTATCTAAGACACAGGAGGTAAGAATACAGAATGGGGAAAATGCAGTCTCTTCAGTAAATGAGGTTGGGTGAACTGGAAAGCTGTATGCAAAAGAATAAAACTGGACCATTTTTAAAATACCATACACAAAATAAACTCAAAATGGGTTAAAGACCTAAATATGAGACCTAAAACCATAAAATTCCTAAAAGAAAGCATACAGAGTACTATTTTGGACATTATCCTTGTCAATATTTTTGTAGATGTCTCCTCAGTCAAGGATAATAAAAGGAAATAAACTATCAGGACTACACCTAAAATAAAACATTTGCACAACAAAGGAAACCATCGATGAAACAAAAAGACAACCTACTGAATGGGAGAAGATATTTGTAAGTGATATATTCAATTAGAGCCTAACATACAAAAAATAAAAATTTTCTACTTTCACCACCAAATAAACTAATAATCTGATTTTATAATGGTCAGAGCAGTGCATAAACATTTTTCGAAAGAAATCATAGAGATGGACAACAGACACATTAAAAAAAAGTTCAATATTACTCATCATCTGAAAAATTGAAATCAAAACTACAATGATATATCATGTCACACCTGTCCAAACAGCTAGGATCAACAACACAAGAAACAACATGTGTTGGTGATTTTGTGGAGAAATAGGAATCGTCATGCACTGTTAGTGGAAATGTAAATTAGAAACTGTAGAAAACAGTATAGAGGTACCTAAAAAAATTAAATAGTAGTAACATATGAGCCATTAATTTCACTCCTAGTTATTTCCCCAGAGAAAACAAAAAAATGCTAATTTTAAAGTATGTGCAATTCAATGTTTATTATGCATTATTTATAATAGCCAAGACATCGGAACAAATTAAATGTCCATCAATAGGCAAATGGATAAAGATGTGGTTTATATATACAACATAATATTATTCCATAAAAGAAGAATGAGCTTATATCATGTGACAAGATGGATGAATGGGTAAACATATGGTGTGTGTATACACACACACACAGACACACACACAGATACACATAGACACACACACACACACAGTGGATTGTTAGCCTTAAAAAAGAATAAGTTCTTACCATTTGTGACAACATGAATGGGCCTTGAGTGTATGAGGCTAACTTAAAAGATAAATACCATATAATCTTATTTATATGAGGAATCTAAAAGGCAAAACAAATGAACAGACAAAACCAGAACAGTTTAATAAACACATAGAACAAACTAGTGGTTGGCAGAGAGGAGGTGTGTAAGAAGGTGGGCAAAACAGGTGAAGTGAGTTAAAAGGAGTTAAAAGCAACAAACTTCTAGTTATGAAATAATTAAGTCATGAGGATTAAAGGTACAGCATATGGAATATAGTCAATAATATTTTAATAACATTGCATGGTGACAGACACTTACACTGGTTAACATAACTTAGTGTACAGAACTATTGAACCACTATGTAATATACCTGAACTAACAGAACATGGTATGTTAGGTACATACACTTCAGTAAAAATATTAAATAGGGCTCTGTGCTGACAGCTCAGAGCCTGGAACCTGCTTTGAATTCTGTGACTTCCTCTCTGTTCCTCTCATGCTCATACTCTGTCTCTCAAATATAAACAAACATTAAAAAATTAAAAAGAATGAATTCAAACAAGTGACCATCAACTTAACACAATCAACAAAACTAAAAGGCAGACCACAGAATGGGAGAAGATGGTTTTATGTTAAACCAGGGATTGTCACATAGGAAAAAATATAGCAGTAAAGCTATAGAACATAGATGAAAGTGATGGTGAAGAGTTTAAACAAACAACATAGCAGCTCCTAAAAAGTGACAGTCGTGCTATCCTTCAGGGCTAATAAATTGAATTCCTAAATTCAGGGCTACATTTCTATTTACCTATTTCAAGATTTTTTGAACTTTTGTGATTTGTCTTTTACCCTTATCCTTTGTTTCTGTTGTATACACCTTCCTGTCACTGCATCAATTGTCAGTACAATTAATAAAAACAAAAGTGTAAGTACCTGTCACACACAACACAATATCATGCTAAAACCATTGGCTAACAAGTGGTTTGACTAACCTTATGTTCTAAAACATGTCACTTAACCTCTACATGTCTTCCTCATCTCAGAAGTAGATTACAAGTGTTTTCCTTCTTGTGATCTCTACATATTACTGGTTCTTTGAAGTGGTAATAGTGGAACTGCTTCAAGACTTAAAATGGAAATCTACTGCTACCAACTATCCTAACTTTTCTTTTGTTTAAAATTATGAGCTCTATAATATTTTTTCCTTTCAGTTTTTTTTGAAATATAATTGAGATACAGCACTATATGTGTTTAATACATACAGCATAATGACTTGCAAATGTGAAAGGATGACCACAATAAGTTTAGTAAACATTCATCATCTCATATACTTAAAAATTTTTTTGTTGTGTGGGATGAGAAATATTAGGATTTATTTGTTTAGCAACTTTCAAATACAGCCCTGGTAACTATAGTCAACATGTTGTATATTTCATCCCATGTATTTATTTATTTATAACTGTTGTACCTTTTTCCACCTTCATCAAATTCCTTCACCTCATACTCTCACCTCTGCTAACCACAAATCTAATCTATTTTCTATGAGTTTTGTTTTAAGTTTACACATATAAGTACATATTTGTCCTTTTCTGGACTTAATTTCATTTAGCATAATGCCTTCATGATCAGTCCAGGTTACCTAATGACACAGTGTTTTTGTGTGTGTCTAAATACTATCTGACTGTAAAGATAAACCACATTTTCTCAGCCATGAGAAATACCGTCTGTCAGTAGGTATTTAGATTTTTTCCCCATATCTTATGTGTAATTACACACACATAATATTGTTGTGAAACAAAGGTACAGGTATATGTTTAAACACTGATTTTGTTTCCTTCAGATAAATACCCAGATGTGGAATTGCTAGATGATATATAGTTCTATTTTTAATTTTTGAGCTCAATTCATACACTTCATAGGTGGATATATCAATTCCACTAACAGTGCATAAATATTCCCCTTTCTTCTCAACAAGCTAGAATTTATCTCTTGTCTTTGTGATGATAGCTATTTTTTAAATGTTTATTTCTGAGAAAGAGAGAGACAGCACAAGCAGGGGAGTGGATGGAGAGAGGGAGACACAGAATCCAAATCAGTTTCCAGGTTCTGAGCTGTCAGTCCAGAGCCTGATGAAGGGCTCAAACTCATGAGTTATGAGATCATGACCTGAGTTGATGTCAGACGCTCAACCGACTGAGCCACCCAGGAGCCTGTTGATGATAGCTATTCTAACAAGCATAAGTTTTGATTTGTGTTACCCTGATAAGTAATGACATAGAACATTTCATGTAACTGTTGGCCATCTGTCTGTCTTCTTTGGATATCTATTCAGATCTACTGTCCATTTTTAATTGCACTGTTTGTTTTTCTGCTATTGAGTTGTATGGGTCCTTTATATATTTTGAAGATTAGCTCCTTATCATGTATGTCTTTGCTAATACTATCTCCCATTCCAAAGGCTGCCTTTTCATTCTGTTGATATTTTCCCTTCTCTGCAGAAGCTTTTTAGGTTAATGAAGTGTTATTTATTTACTCTTGCTTTTGTTGCTTTTGCTATTCTAATCTCATCTTCTGTCAAGGAGTTTACCGCCCATGTTTTCTTCTAGGAGTTTTATGGTTTCAGATATTATATTTAAGTCTTTAAAATATTTTGAGCTAATTTTAGTGTATGGTGTAAGATTGCAGTTTGTTTTCATTCTTTTGTATGTGACTATCCAGTTTTCCTACCCGCAGTTGTTGAAGACACTGTTCTTTCTGCATGTTATATTCTTAACTCCTTTGTCATAAATTAATTGATGACATACGTGGGTTAATCTCTGGCCTCTCTATTCTGTTCCACTGGTCTATATGTCTGCTTTTATGCCAGTATTGCAGTGTTTTACTTATAACAGCTTTGTAATATAGTTTGAAATTAGAAAGCATGGTAGCCTCAGCTGTGATCTTTCTCAAGGTTGCTTTGGCTTTGGTATCATTTGTGGTTCCATACAAATCTTAGGGTTATTCTAATTTTGTGAAAAGTTGTCACTGGAATTTTTATAGGGATTGCATTACATACGTAGATTCTGTGAGTAGTATGGAAATTTTAACATTAACTTTCCACTCCATGAGCATAGAACATTTTCCATTTATTTGAGTCTTCTTCAGCATCTTTCATTAATGTCTTGTAGTTTTCAACATACAGCCTTTCACTCCCCTCCTTTTTTTGATGCATAATTAACACATAACATTATGTGTACAGGTGTACAACTAACAGCTTGATATACGTATATATTGGCAAATGATCCATAACAATAAGGCTAGTTAACATCAGTCACCATATATAGTTACAATTTCTTCCTTATGATAAGAACTTTTAACATCTTTTCTCTTAGCACTTCTCAAATATTGAACACAGTATCATTAACTGTAATCATCTTGTATCCATTATATTGCATAACTTATTTATTTTATAACTGAAAATTTGTACCTTTTAATCCCCTTCACCATTTTTCCTATCTCCACTTACTACCTTAGGCATGCACCAGTCTGCTGTCTGTATACATGAGGTTATATTTTAGGGGGGTGGAGGGTCATTTTAAATTTCATATGTAAGTGAGGTTATCATATATACATATATGTAATAAAATTTGTATTCTATATATTATATCTATTAATTTTTAATGTTTATTTATTTTTGAGAGGGAGAGAGACAAAGTGCAAGTGGGGAGGGGCAGAGAGAGAGGGAGACACAGAATCAGAAGCAGGCTCCAGGCTCTGAGCTGTCAGCCCAGAGCCTGATGCGGGGTTTGAACTCACAAACTGTGAGATCATGACCTGAGCTGAAGTCGGACACTTAAATGACTAAGCCACCCAGGCACCCCAGAAGAATTATTAAAATATCAGTACAGAGCCTTACATGGGTCTCAAACTCGTGAACCGCAAGATCATGACCTGAGCCAAAATTGATGCTTAAGTACTAAACCACCCAGATGATCCCTCCTCTTTTTTGGGGGGCATCTTTTCATGTGTCTGTTGGCCATCTCTGTGTTTTTGGGGGGAAACATATATTCATATCTTCTGCCCATTTTAAATTGGATATTTGGGTTTCCCCCCTTGAGAATGGTATTAGTTGTGGGTTTTTCATAGATAGTCTTTATTATTTGGACATATTTTCCCTCTAAATCTACTTTGTTGAGGGTTTTTTATCATGTACGGATGTCGTACTTTTTCAAATGCTTTTCTGCATATATTGAAGTGATCATATGATGTATATCCATTCTTTTACTAATGTAATGTATCATGTGGATTATTTTTTGAATATTTATTTTTAAATCTTGAAGCAAATAGACAATTAAACATCTCAGATGAAAAAAGATGAAGTTACAAATTCTCTAGAAGAACATTTTTTACCCTTTTGCTTGTTTTACACTCACCTGCTTAAAATATCTTATGAAAAAAATATATAAGATATAAAATATGAATCACACTAGGACTTTTACCGCTTTCTCTTAGTGGGTATTGCCATTTAAAAAGTGTACTAAATGGGTAGGAAAAAATTTCCAAAGGAAAACCAGGAATAAACCCTACTTAGTTGTAGTCAATGGTTTTTAAAAGTATATTGTTGGCTTCAGTTTGCTAGTGTTTTACTGAGAAGTTTTTGCATCTATGTTCATCAGGGAAATTGAGCTGTATCTCTCTTTTTTAGTGGGGTCTTTGGTTTCAGTATCAGGGTAAGACTGGCATCATGTAATGAGTTTGGAAGTTTTCCTTCCTTTTCTACTTTTTTGGAATAGCTTGATAATAGGTATTTACTCTTCTTTGTTTGGTAGAATTAACTTGTGAAGCCATCTGCTCCTGGACTTTAGGAATTTGGGAGTTTTTCAATTAATGATTCAATATCTTAGCTTGTTATTATTAGTCTATTCAAGTTTTCTATTTCTTCCTTTTTCAGTTATTGTAGCTTACACGTTTCTAGGAATATATCCTTTTCTTTAGGTTGTCTAGTTTTGGGCATATAGTTTTTCATATTATTCTCTTATAACTGTTTGTATTTCTGTGAGATTGGTTGTGATCTATCCTCTTTCATGCATGATTTTATTTGTATCCTTTCTTGTTTTAAGTCTGTCTGGATGTTTATCAATTTTATTGATTTTTTTCAAAGAACCAGCTCCTGGCTTCATTGAGCTCTTCGATTTTTTCAAAAAATTTATATATCAATTTTTGCTTTAGTCATTATTTCCCTCCTTTTTCTGCCTTTAGACTTCATTTGGTGTTCTTTTTCTAGCTTCTTTTGGTGTAAGATTAGGTTACATATTTGAGATTTTTCTTATTTCTTATTGTAGGCCTGTATTGCTATACACTTCCCTCTTAGGATTGCTTTTGCTGTACTCCCAAGGTTTTGAACCATTGTGGTTTCATTTTCTTGTTTCTATATATTGTTTATTTCTTCTTTGATTTCCCGGTTGACCCATTCATTATTTAACCCCCGTGTATTTGTGGTCTTCTCCAATTTTTTCTTGTGGTTTCATAGCGTTGTGGTAAGATAGAATGCGTGTTATGATTTCAATCATTTGGTATCTGTTGAGGCCTGATTGGTAACCCCTTATGTGATCTATTCTGGAACGTGTTCCATGTGTACTTGAAAAGGATGTGTATTCTGTTGCTTAAGATTGGGATGTTCTGAATATATCTGTTAAGTCCATCTGGTCCATTCAAAACCATTGTTTTTGTTAATTTTCTGTTTAGATGATGTGTCCATTACTGTAAGTGGGGTGTTAAAGTCTCCAACTATTATGATATGATATGATATGATATTAATTATATTATATTATTATCAATTAGTAGCTTTATGTTTGTTACTGTTTTAAATATTAGGGTGCTTTCATGTTCAGTGCATAAATGTTTACAGTAGTTAGATCTTCTTGTTGGATTGTGCCATTATGATATAATGCCTTTGTCTCTTGTTACAATCTTTCTTTTAAAGTCTATTTTCTGATATAAGTGTTTGTACTGTAGCCTTCTTTTGACATCTGTTTGCATAGTAAATATTTCTGCATCCCCTCAATTTCAATCTTCAGATGTGTTCAGTTGTGAAATGATTCCCTTATAGGCTGATAGTTATATATAATTATTTGTCCATTTTGTAATGAGCTTGCTGATCAGTTTTCTATTTTGGAGAAATTTCAATTCAAGTCCTTTCTTGTTTTTAAATTGTGTTGTTGTCTTTTTATTCTTGAGTTCTACATGTTCCTTAGATTTTATATATACGAGTCCCCATCATAGTTATATGCTCTGCACATATTCTCCCTTATTGTTTTTGCCCACTTTTAAACTTTTTGTTTGAGAGAGAGAAAAAGAGAGTACACATGCACATGCCTGGAGAGTGGCAGAGACAGAGGCAGATAGAGAATCTTAGCCAAGCTCCACATCTAGCACAGATTTGTGAGATCATGATTTGAGCCAAAACCAAGAGTCAGACACTTACCAACTGAAATGACCCAAGTGGCCCAAAGCAATAAATTTAAAAAAAAAAATTTTTTTTTAATGTTTATTTATTTTTGAGACAGAGAGCATGAACGGGGGAGGGGCAGAGAGAGAGGGAGACACAGAATCTGAAACAGGCTCCAGGCTCTGAGCTGTCAGCACAGAGCCCGACGCGGGGCTCGAACTCACGGACCGTGAGATCATGACCTGAGCCGAAGTCGGCCGCTTAACCGACTGAGCCACCCAGGCGCCCCAAAAGCAATAAATTTTTAAAGTGAAGTCCAATTCATCTGTTTTTTTTGTTGCTTATTACTTTGTTATATCCAAGAAACCATTGCTTAACCAAATTAAGAATATTTGCTTTCTGTCTTTAAAGAATTTTATGACTTCCATGTCTTACACTTAGTCTAAGATCATTTTTTGAGTTAACTTTTGTACATAAACTATTAGGGAGATGTTATTTCACCTTCAACTGCTTCATATTTGAGGAACTTACTGCCTTTTAAAAAAAGTCCCAAAAGGAGTAGCTAAATAGATTTCAGTTTGACAGGAATCTTCTGTTTAAGAGAACTTGATAAATTTAAAACATTAATATTCTGACTAGTAGTTCTGTCTTGACACTATGTCATTTCAAAACACACTGCCTATTAGAGAAGAAATTAAAAAAAAAAAAAAGGAAACAAATGAAAATACAACAATCCAAACACTTTGGGATGCAGCAAAGGCAGTCCTGAGAGGAAAATACATTGAAATCCAGCCCTATCTCAAGAAACAAGAAAAATCCCAAATACAAAATCTAACAGCACACCTCAAGGAAGCAGAACAGCAAAGACACCCCAAACCCAGCAGAAGAGAAATAATAGAAATAAATAATAATAATAATAATAATAATATCAATATTATTGATAAACCTCTAGCCAGTCTTCTCTAAAAGAAAAGGGAGATGACCCAAATAGATAAAATCATGAATGAAAATGGATTTATTACAACCAATCCCTCAGAAATACAAGCAATTATCAGGGAATACTATGAAAAATTATATGCCAACAAACAGGACAACCTGGAAGAAATGGACAAATTCCTGAACACCCACATACTTCCAAAACTCAAACAGGAAGAAATAGAAAGCTTGAACAGACCCCTAACCAGCGAAGAAATGGAATCAGTTATCAAAAATCTTGCAACAAATAAGAGTCCTGGACCAGATGTCTTCCCAGGGGAATTCTACCAGACATTTAAAGCAGAGATAATACCTATCCTTCTCAAGCTGTTCCAAAAAATAGAAAGGGAAGGAAAACTTCCAGGCTTATTTTATGAAGCCAGCAGTACTTTGGTTCTGAAACGAGACAGAGGCCCAGCAAAAAAACAGAACTACAGGCCAATACTCCTGATGAATATGGATGCAAAAATTCTCAAGAAGATACTAGCAAATCGAATTCAATAGCATATAAAAAGAATTATTCACCATGATCAAGTGGGATTCATTCCTGGGATGCAGGGCTGGTTCAACATTCGCAAATCAATGTGATCCATCAAATTAATAAAAGAAAAGATAAGAACCATATGATACTGCCAATGGTTGCAGAAAAAGCATTTGACAAAATTCAGCATTGTTTCTTAATAAACACCCTCAAGAAAGGAATAGAAGGAACATACATCATAAAAGCCATATAACAAGAGCTCACAGCGAATATCCTCAATGGGGAATTGAGGATATCCTCAATGGGGAAATATCCTCAGCTTTCCCCCTGAGATCAGGAACACAATAGGGATATCCACTCTCACCACTGTTGTTTAACATAGTGTTGGAAGGCCTAGCATCAGGAATCAGAGAGCAAAATGAAACCAAGGCATCAAAATTGGCAAAGATGAAGTCAAACTTTCACTTTTTGCAGATGACGTGATACTCTACATAGAAAACCTGACAGACTCCACCAAACGTCTGCTAGAACTGACACATGAATTCAGGAAAGTCACAGGATACAAAATTAATGTACAGATACTGGCTGCATTTCTATACACCAATAATGAAGCAACAGAAAGACAGATAAAGAAACGGATCCCATTCACAATTGCACCAAGAAGCACAAAATACCTAGGAATAAACCTAACAAAAGATGTAAAAGATCTGTATGCTGAAAACTACAAAAAGCTTATGAAGGTAATTGAAGAAGATATAAAGAAATGGAAAAACATTCCGTGCTCATGGGTTGGAATAATAAATATTGTCAAAATGTCAATACTACCCAAAGCTATCTACACATTCAATGCAATCCCAATCAAAATTGCACCAGCATTCTTCTCGAAGCTAGAACAAGCAACCCTAAAATTTGTATGGAACCACAAAGACTCCAAATAGCCAAAATAATATTGAAGAAGAAAACCA
This sequence comes from Panthera leo, assembly GCF_018350215.1. Classification (NCBI taxonomy): domain Eukaryota; kingdom Metazoa; phylum Chordata; class Mammalia; order Carnivora; family Felidae; genus Panthera; species Panthera leo. Next base: position 7,627,779 of record NC_056697.1, read on the forward strand.
AAGTGGGAGGCATTGCAATCCCAGACTTTAGCCTCTACTACAAAGCTGGAATCATTAGGATAGCATGGTATTGGCACAAAAACAGACACATGACCAATGGAATAGAGACACCAGAATTAGACCCACAAAAGTATGGCCAACTAATCTTAGACAAAGCAGGAAAGAATATCCAATGGAAAAAAGACAGTCTCTTTAACAAATGGTGCTGGGACAGGTGGACAGCAACATGCAGAAGAATGAAACTAGACCACTTTCTTACACCATTCACAAAAATAAAGTCAAAATGGATAAAGGACCTGAATGTGAGGCAGGAACCCATCAAAACCCTTAAAGGAGAGAGTAGGAAAAATCCTTTTTGACCTCAGCATCAGCAAGTTCTTAGTTGACACATCTCCAAAGGCAAGGGAATTAATAGCAAAAATGAACTATTAGGACCTCATCAAAATAAAAATCTTCTGCACAGTGAAGGAAACAATCAACAAAACTAAAAGGCAACTGACTGAATGGGAAAAGATGTTTGCAAAAGTCATATTGGATAAATGCCTAGTATCCAAAACCTATATAGAACTCACCAACTCCACATCCAGAAACAAATAATCCAGTGAAGAAATGGGCAGAAGACATGAATAGACACTTTTCTAAAGAAGACATCCATATGGACAACAGGCACATGAAAAGATGCTCAACATGACTCCTCATCAGGGAAATACAAATCAAAACCACGCTCAGATATCACCTGATGACAGTCAGAGTGGCTAAAATGAACAAAATCAGGAGACTATAGATGCTGGAGAGGATGTGGAGAAATGGGAACCCTCTTGCACTGTTGGTAGGAATGCAAACTGGTGCAGCCGATCTGGGAAACAGTGCGGAGGTTCCTCAAAAAATTAAAAATAGACCTATCCTATGACCCAGCAACAGCACTGCTAGGAATTTACCTAAGGGATACAGGAGTGCTGATGCAGAGGGGCACTTGTACCCCAACGTTTAGAGTAGCACTTTCAACAATAGCCAAATTATGGAAAGAGCCTAAATGTCCATCAACTGATGAATGGATAAATAAATTGTGGTTTACATACACAATGGAATACTACATGGCAATGAGAAAGAATGAAATATGGCCTTTTGTAGCAATGTGGATGCAACTGGAGAGTGTGATACTAAGTGAAATAAGCCATACAGAGAAAGACAGATACCATATGGTTTCACTCTTATGTGGATCCTATGAAAATTGACAGAAGACCATGGGGGAGGGGAAGGAGAAAAAAAAAAGTTAGAGAGGGAGGCAGTCAAACCATAAGAGACTCCTAAAAACTGAGAATAAACTGATGGTTGATGAGGGGTGGTGGGGAGGGAGGGTGAGTGATGGCATTGAGGTGGGCACCTGTTGGGATAAGCAGTGGGTGTTGTATGGAAACCAATTTGACCATAAATTTCATATTAAAAAAAATTTACACAATGTTATATATGAAAAAAAAAAAAAAGAATGTGATTATTAACTCATTATCCAAAGTCTCAAAATCCTAAAGGATTTATTATGAAAGAGAATAAACAACCCCATATGAGCACTTATAAAATGTGATAGTCCCAGACATCCCTACAACCACGTAGGTGACCAAATCTTTACTTTAGGGAAGCATTAATGATAAGCTGAACTATTCCTTACAGGCAATAATCTACTAAAACAAAAATTAACATTAATTATCTGTGAAGGCCATTGTTAGGAGGGAGATAAAACCCTCTTCATTGTAAAAATAAAACAAAACCAAACTATTAAAAGACTTGGCCAAAAAAAATACCTCAATGATATTTACATATTTAAGATTAATTTTTAGCTAAATGATATATAAGCCCAATAGTTAACATACTCATTTTGTTCTCTCATGTATCAAGAAAATATCATACTAAGGGGTGCCTGGGTGGCTCAGCTGGTTAAGTGTCCAACTGTGGCTCAGGTCATGATCTTATGGTTCATGGGTTCAAGCCCTGCGTTGGGCTTTGTGCTGACAGCTCAGAGCCTGGAGCCTGCTTAAGATTCTGTGTCTCCCTCTCTCTCTCTCTGCCCCTCCCCACACTCACTCTCTCTCTCTCTGACTCTCTCTCTCACTCAAAAATAAAATACACATTAAAAATTTTTTTAACTAAAAATATTATAATGGGATAAGTATAAATTCAGTATTCTGGGTCATCATAACCTTAGTTCATCTTGAGAGTCATAAAAA